>NW_014569672.1:103122-184872 GCF_001313835.1 Polistes canadensis | reverse complement strand
TGTCCTTTATTATTTATTATGTTTAAAATTTAAATATTCCGTTATAGATGTGATTTAAGTTGTTTGTGTCTGTTCTATAATTTACCGTATTATTATTACATWTGTGRTAWGTTTCGCTAATATTTCTTTTATACCAGTTTTCCTCTAAATCTAGAATAGTTGCTGCGCCAAATTTAAAAGTATGTCCTGTTTTGAAATGGTGTTCAGCTAACGCTGAACTTTGAGGATTAAGGTAATATGTAATAAATTATATTGTATAAAACGCATGTACCGTAATGAAAAATGTAAGAAAATAAATTTTCCAGTTGCTGAAGATGTCCCAATAAAGGGACGAAACGTCCAACTCAATCAATCTAAAGTTCTACTTCTTTTAATGTCCAAGTTCCCTGTGAAAAAGTTTTATCATTTTCTAGTATATTTAAATAAGAATGATATATGTATTTCATAGTAATGCATTAGAATGTAAAGTTTGGTTAAGTTACAGCAAAAGACTATTGAAAAATGAATTATCATAGTAATGTACCGTGTGACATAGTATATGTAAATGCATATGCGTTAGTTATTAGACAGCAGACTAAGTATACTAGTTTAACTAAAAAAAAATAATTTTATAATTCATTTTATAATATTAATAATACGTAGATATAGGTTTGCAAATTTTTTAGCCTTGTGTGGTTGTGCTGGTTCTCACTTCCGTATTGTGCACGCTCTCGTGCACGCGCTTTCTCACTCTGTTTGGTAAGAGAATATAATCCCTTTTGACTTCCACGTTGTAAGGGTGGAAGGAGTTGATCCAGAAAAAAACATGCTTTAATTGTAACTAATTGAAGATATATTTTAATATTCTTTAGACAGCAGATTAACGTGGTGCTCGACCCTTGTTCCTCTTATCTGCTCTACTCTCTTTGTTTCTTACTAGTTGTTACCTAACTAGCTAAATTTGTTTAAAACAATTGAATGAACTTATTAAATGTGAGTACAGATCAATTGAACTGTAGCGGTTGAAATCCGCTATTTATAAATTTTTTTTCAATAAAAGGCACCGGTATAATCTTGGAGAAGGGGTAGCTGTAGAAAACTACCACTTTTCAAAATTTTTACAAGTAAGATGGAATGTCAAACGTGATTGCTACATAAATACCAACAAAACCGTTATTAGCGTTTTTTTATTAGCTATTTAGATTTGTAATTGTTGTAAACGAAATAAATATAATAAATCCTTTTCATGGAAATCTATCTCTTTGATATTTTTATAGCTCATCCGCAATAAAATTGATCAAACATAGTCAGAAATAATTCGTTGCAACAAATTCCTCAACCTTTTCCGAAATTTGGCGAAACATAAAAAGTATTTTTTGTCGATAAAATCCATTTTTGTAAACACTGACCGTGGAAATTGATTATTTTTATATTACAATTATTTATATTAATTTATATGATTGCAATATAAAAAATATCCTAAAATAAATTTTTGGACTGAGTCCATGATCGTAATTATCGACACACGTACACATTAGCACGTTTACGTATCGTATATTTATTCATTAACGTTATTCTTATGCATAAATTCGTATAATACTAATGCAATAAATTTGTATAAAAATACGCATAAAGTTTAGTTGGTGTTGGAGTTCATATCTCGAAACTGACCTTTCCCCAAATGTCGACGCGTGACCTTCTTACAACTTATTAGGTACGATAAGCGGGACAAATCGAGTGATTTGCATTTTGACACCCATTTATGACGACTTACACGTACCACTCCACTCTTATTTACATTTTAAAACGAGCACCACCCAAGTAACGCTGGCAATGGTAATTTTTATGAAATAATGTTCGTTTCCCGTTTTCTTCCACAGTGAAAAATCGATTAATCCACTTGTTTCTTCTTACACCACTGACGTTCTTCTTCATTATGCATCCCACGCGTTTATATTACAACCTTGACGGACATACACAAATTTTTCCTACTCCTTAACGAGCGTAGAAGTATGACACGTTGCACGCACATTAGTACCGCTAATATCGTTCCCTCAGAATTAATGTCTTTATTTCTTTATTATTGATATGAAAATATTCATTCTTAATCAATCATATTAATTTATTTTGTTATTTTTAGTGATTATAAATTATGCAATTTTCTGATATCATAAAAAAAAAAAGTAAAATTTCTATTCAAAATTATTTTAATTTTAAAAGAACTACAAGTTCTCGCCCTTTCATAATTTGTCCAGTTCTTAGAATACATAATATTAAAACCATAAAATTTCCATGAATTAACATAAACTGACTCATTAATTTTTAAAGTTACACAAGTCCGTGATTTTTTCCCAATCCAATCTCTTTCAAATAATTTCAATATTTTCGATGTATATAAAAAATAAAATGACCAAATAAAAATAAATAAAATCGTGACAAAAATTTATTACCACCTATAAGAAGACGTTTAAAAAATATTCGAAAGAAAACAAATGTGCAATGTGCATCGCGTTAGAGAAAACTGAAAATGCGCAAAGTTTACCGATCGGTAAAAAGGAAACAAAAAAAAGGAAGAAAATATGGACGAGGTGAGTTAGGGAGAAAAAGGGGTAATTGCAGGCATATTTGTTGGTAGACGCTATTACGTGGCGCAATTATGCATTGGAAGTAATACGGCGGTCCGGCACGTTATACGCCGCATAAACGAGACTCCATCACGCTTTTTATTTTTTTTTCCCTTCTCGGGGCTTGCCCTCCTTCTTTTACCTCCTTCTCCTTCTCCTCCTCACCCCTCGCCATTCCATCATTTCCTTCATATCATAGCTTTTCTTCTTTAACCGGGTATCCACTACTCTCCTACCTCTATCCTCCTCCCTACTTCTTTTTTCTTTTTTTTTTTTCCTACTTTATACGATCGCTCGGTAAGCGCTATCTAATTAGCTCCACTTTCGTCCACCCACGCGAAAGAATGAGAAAGAGAAAGAGAGAGAGAGAGAGAGAGAGAGAGAGAGAGAGAGAGAGAAATGAGTAAGAGAGAGCGTAAACAATACGCCCTACGAATAGTAGTACTATCTTTCTCTTTCTTCTCTCTTTATTATCGTTTACGTTTCTTTTGCGTGTGTCTGTATTTACACGCTGGAAGAACTCTACGGCATTACGCCCTTCGTGTTTACGGAGAAAAAAAGAATTATCAAGAATACATATATATATGTATATATCTATATATATATATATGTATGTATATGTATATTGTTATAAGTAAATATATCATTTGTAAAGGAAGCTTTTTTGCTGAGAAAATAAATAATAATTATATAGAACACAAAATTGAAGTATTAATGAGACATCATGTTTTCTTTCTGTTTCTTTTTTGTTTTTTTGATAAATAAATCTGCTAAATTTGTTAATTATCAATTTGTTCTAATTTATTATTAGACGATTTAATAAATTGTTTAAAAACCAAAATAGGAATAGAAAGTAAAGTAAATTGATATGTGTGCATGTTCCATTTGTGTGTATGCGTTAAGAATAATACAGCAAAATTTCATGTTTCATGTAAATGATTCTGCTCAATTTTTTAATTATTCATTTGTTCAACTTTATAATTAGATAATCTATGAAATTATGTAAAAAAAAAAAAGAAACGAAAAAGAGTATAAAATAATGTAAGAATAATTGGTTGGTATATTCTACTAGACTAGTTCACCGGAAGTTTATTGATGAGAGACACCACCCCGTATTCCACATGTTATCTATAAATAAATCAACTAAATATTCTAATAATTATTTTATTTCGATTAATAATATAAAATAATCTCTATATATATAAGATTATTTAAAAAAAAATAATAAAACAAAATCTAAAGGAATAGAGAAAATATAATGTAAGAAAATAGGGTTGGTATGCGTGCATATTCTAGTCGTTTGTATGTGTTTGAGGGTAGTGCACCGGAAGTAAGATGCGCCCAGGACTGCGGCAAAGCCTTCGAATTAGTTTCTCCTTCACGTGAGTGAGCTCGGTCTAAGAGAGGAGTAAGTAAGTAAGTAAGTAAGGGATGAGGTAGGGGAAGGAAGAAAACACGGCGAGCGGCGAGTTGAGTTAGGGCGAGTACAAGTGCAAAAGCACCCCCGGCGAAGCTCTACATCGCCTCGGAAGGAGGTCTACCGTTGATGACAAAATAGCGTGATTACGGGCCATCAAATAAACACTAGACTTACCGTTATTCCGCGCCACCGGTTCCTTCGACCTGCCAGTTCGAATCTCCCACACCCCCTGACTATACTACCACTATTACTATAACTGTTGCTATACTAACACACAGTATATACTAGTATATAACACATCAGAACCCTAACTTTCCAAGGAACCAACCACGGATATAGCAAGGAGCTCATCGTTCCGTGCGGGAGCAAATACTGACCTCTTCCTGGCATACTATCTTTCTTTCTTCCTTTAATATTATCCAGGTGTTAGAGTTAGAACTGCTTATATATGTATAGCTATTACTTATTGTTATATTATAAAGAATAAAGAATAATAGATGGTTAATTTTAATTGATATTTATCAATAGAAATGTTTAATCATTATATTGTAATCTCGTATACACCTATACATAATATAACAATAGTGCAAACATATTTATAGAATGAATATTATTCTTAAAATATCGATTAATAAGCACTGCACATCGACTACCGATAAGTAATGTGTTAATTTGTTAATTTTAGATGAAATTAATCAATGGAATGGCATAGTTAATTACTTAATGTTCAATTTTATACACCAATACAAAATGATTATATTATATATTAAAAGTATACAAAAATACTGTCATTACATCTAATGCAATATTAGTAAAATCCAAGTACCTAACGTCGAATGTTTTCCCTCTATAATTGACTAATCACGAAATTATCATGCTCATAAAGCAACGGATAGATGCCAACCCTTAGGAACCTCCAACTTCACCGACTATGCTCTTACCGGGTTAGCCAAAGGGGGTGATCTATATATATATATAGAAACGGGGTAGCGCAGGCAGAAAGGGGTAGAAAGTATCGAGACGGCGGCAGTGTCGGCCGGTCTTAATTGCAAATTGGTGAAATAATTGAAACAACTCTCGTAAAAATAGTTGAAAAGTCGTAATTCGGTCGTAAAAGCTTAAAACCGCAACGCGGTGCCATTACCCCCACCCCTGTAGCTCTTTTTCCACCTCCCAGTCGACTCCCCCGAAAACTCCCCGGCCGGAACCACCCTCCGAGCCCTCCTTTAACGTGAATCGGCGGTCGCTAAGAGAAAAAGGGGTTGGTGGATGGCGTCGAGGGCCGTTCGAAGAACCGCTTGCTTTCCGAAAAAGGGCTAGGATCTCTAAGGGCCGTTCGCTCGATCTTCTCGCCGGATAAGCCTCAAGCCAGGAATGAAAACTTTCCCTGAAACTCGAGTGAACGGACTAAACGGCCAAATCACGAGGAAAAGTATCCCCTTCGAGCGATCGTAAAGCGGAAATTCTTCTCCTCGTCTTCTTCTCTTCCTCTTATTCCAACGTTATTGTCACCAACGAATAGAGTTTCTAAGATAAACCTTTAAGATCGCTAACTTATTTATACTTAATATAATAATTCAATATGTTTTATATATTAAGTATGTTTAACAAATTATTATAATTATTTAGATGAATTTATAAATACTTTAATTTTTTGTAAGTAAAACTTCATACAAATATATTAAATTGGCCAATAAATCTCACTGAACGAATTTATTTTTAAATAATAAATAAATAACACGGCCAGGAGAAATCTAATCATTATTACAAATAATAATTTTAGAAAATCTTTTGTTGTTTATATATTGCATTCTAATTCCCATTTTTATGCTACATTTAGATGAATAATATTTTACATACGAAGTTACGATCAAAGGATACAAAGAACTAACGAGCACCAAGTTGCTAGCGACAGAAATAAAAAGAAATAAAACAATAAAGAATAAGCGAGAGAAAGAAAAGAGATAAAAAAACAAAAAGAGACAATATTTTTTAAAAATATAATAAAAAGAATAAAATGTATATATATAAAGAGAGAGAGAGAGAGAGAAAGACAGAGAAAAAAAAGGATGAGAATTGGACAAAATGGAGGACGTCGGTCAAATTGGGGTTATCGGCCAAACTCTTCGCAAGCTGTCCATGCAAAATTTATCGCTTCATTTACATGTTACTACTGCTCGGCTAGTGTGCACGCGCGCACACACACACACACACACACATTCTCTCTCTCTTTCTCTTTCTAGCTAATATCCTTCGCGATCGATGAAATATTCATCAAATATACGCTCTTCTTCCTTTCACTATGTTTCGACTTATTGTAAGCAATTTTTTTTTTTTAGTCTTCCTCTTCTTTTTCTTCTTTAGTTGGCAACGTTACGAACGACAGGATAACATTCCGGTATACATTTCTTTTTTTTCTTCCTCCCTCTTTTCTTTTTTTTCTTTTTTTTAGACCTTCTTCTCTTTTCTTTTATTTATTTTTGTTTCTTTTGGTTATTTCTCTACCTTCGAAGAGAAGAAAAAGTTCTTTCGGGTATTTTATTTCCAAAGATAACACAAGATAAAGACGTGAAAAGATCATCGTTTATATACCACCGAAACTCTTTTCTTTTCTTTGATATTCAGGTATTTTCTTTTTTTTTATCGAATACGTAATTAATAATTTTTTATTTCTTCTTTTTTTTTTTTTTTCTTAAGTAGAAAACTGTTCGATAACGTCACACTAATTTTAATGTACAATTTTCTATGATTAATTATACATGTTGACTTATTCATTATCATTGCATGTTAAATTCATATGTCGCAACAGACATTTTAATTCATTTACGAATCAATAAAACACCGAATAAATATTTAAACAAAATTATAGCAATAAATATTCTCTTCAATATATAATATATTACCACAAAGTTAGACAAAAGTTTCTTAAGGAATAATCAATAAAATTATTCTAATTAAATATTTAATCGCTAATAAATACGATGTAAAAAAACAATTAAATGCAAAATCTTAAAAGTACTGTTAGATGTTTTATACGGGGGGAAAAGATTCTAACATATCGTTAAAAACAATATCGAAATTTTTCAAAATAACGACGAAAAAACTTTAACGACAATGACACCGAAGACGAAGACGAAAACGAAGACGAAGAAGAAGCCGAAGAAGAAGAAGAAGACATGCGATGGCTTATAAATCTTGGCCTCGCTCGAACGCGATGTACAACCGATAATCTGAATAATAAATGTTACGAGAGTCGTCCGACCTTCGAAAGGTCTGAATATATCCGCAACGTTGGAATATCAAGCGCTATCTCTCTAATCCCCACGAACTCTCGCCTTTTCCTTCAATCTTCGAGTCGAGTCTCTCCTCTTGCCACCCCTTTTTCTCAAAAACCCCCATCCTCCTCTCCCTATCCCTCCCCCGCTCCCTCCCCTTTTACCTTCACCATTTTCTTTATCTTTCTCTTACTCACGAGTCCCTTCTTTTCCATGCTAAAAGCAGTAACAGTAGTAGCAATACCAACCAAACCACACTTTCTTTCTCTCTCTCTCTCTCTCTCTCTCTCTCTCTCTCTCTGTCTGTCTGTCTGTCTGTCTTTCTCTATTTCTCTTTTTCATTTACTCTTTCTATCTCCATCTTTCTAACTTTCTCTTTCTCTTTCTCTTTGCTCTCTCGTTCACCCTCTCTCTCTCTTTAACCCGCAAGGCAGAAAATCTGAGAGCGAGATAATTACGGTTGGAAGCGCGGATATTATTTAACCAACATTTCGCTGCAGAGACTTGCTCAGGAAGGGAGAAATCGGGATGAGAAACCAGTATTTCGTATAGAAGGGTGGAAATAGTAGTAGTAGTAGTAGTAGTAGTGGAGAAGAAGAAGAAGAAGGGAGGAGTATTCTTACATGAACGACCCGATCAAATATAACGGGCAGAAGTATAACGCCGACTAATATCGCGGATATTCCTTTCGTGTTTTTCGAACGAACTTACCCCACTATTTTTCCTTACCTCACTCTCTCTCTCTCTCTTTCTCTCTCTCTCTCTCTCTCTTTCTCTTTCTCTTTCTCGTTTTGCCAGCGAGAAGAAATATTTATGTAAGCCGGTTTTCACTGAAATCGCTACGTAAAAACTCTTTGATATTCGAAGATAAGAGAAGGGGAAAAAACATGTTCTATTATTACGTATTTTATTTCAAGTTCAAATCAATGATTTGTAACGTTATCATTTAATTTTCGGATTATTCATATGAAATATAATAGATTGTAAACTTTAGGCACGTGTACACATATTCGTATAATTAATTCATTTTTATTAATATCTAAATTATATAATAATATATTTATTTATATTAAAATACGCATGTACGTATGTAATAATTATGTATAAGAATAAGAAATATGTAGAAAATAAAATATAAGGGAATATTCTTCCCTTGGAAAAGCAACGAGCTTTTCTTTCTTAATGAACCGGCCGCGCCTAAACTTTACCACTATGGGTTCTTTCTCTCCCCTCTCTCTTTCTCTCTTTCTATCTCTCTCTTTCCCTCTATCTTTTTTGTCTCCTCGTCTACCTCATTTACCTTCTCGTTTTACCAAGTCAAGCTTTCTCACCGCACAATTCCTGAAGTAGCCCGAACTTTCACGGCGACTCCGAAAATTAATGAAATTATTATTGTCAGTTTAGTCCGTTTTCATTGTGGGCCGCTTATTCGTTAATTCTTTCTCATAATTTGACTTTTTTGTTTTCTTTTCCTTTTGTAAAAAAATCTCGAGGAAAAAATAAAAGAAAGAAAGACAGAGAGAAAGAGAGAGACGATAATTGTAGCTTTTTTTTTAATCGTCTATCAATCGTTCCCTCGACATGCTTATGGTTTTTTGTATCTTTTTTTGGGGGGGGGGAAAGAACGCAACGAAAAGTAAAATCTACCAACTTATTCTTTTGAGAATAAGAAATGTTGTTTCTTTTTAAATTGTACAAAATTGGTTTACTTTTATTAATATAGAAATAACAAAATATTAACAACATAAAATAATATTAATAATTAAATTAAATTTTTTTCTTATATAGAGAGACTCAAATAGTTCCACCATGCACATTAACGTATCAAAAAGTTGGGATACTGTGGGGCGAGTGTTTCCGTACCAAATACTTAAATAAGCATTCGTAAAGGAATTGAACGGTAGGCCCTGGATAGCTTAATGGATAAAAAGCTAAATTTCGCTCGGAAAGCGAAAGATCCATGGTTCGAGTCGCGGTCCAGTCAATCCAACGGTCCAATTTTTTCACGAATCCTATAATACTTTTAATACCGCCTTGACTCAAAGAGTTAAATTATTATTCAATGTTATATAAAAAGATATGAATACTTAAAAAAAAACGAAGGATATCTAACAGAAACGTCGTAAAATTAGTAGAACCTTCAAACCTTAAAAAACTAATCCTAAAAATAACAAATAATTCAAAGTGAGATCCATCGTAAGATTGAAACAAAATATTTTATCAATTTAATAACATATTTATTATTGATAAAATGAATAAAAATCAACGATTAACACTCCGACATAGAAAATAAAATCCATTTACGAAAAATTGATTAAGAAAAATCACGAAAGAGTGTGTTCGTTATCTTTTCGGAAAGGATCGAGGAATGGCATTTCGTTTGCCAAAAAAATGTGGCTAATTATCGACGCACCTATCGAGAACACTGGACCGGTTAAATAACCAACGAAATAACGGAATAAAATTCTCCGATATTATAGGCGTCAGCCCTAAAACCCACCACGATTATCGAGAGAACGTTCTCCTCCATCGGGTGGGTGGTGGTGGTGCCTTCCTACGACGATCGATTTTAGCTAATTGCGAAACGGCGCTACGCAGAAAGAAAGATAGAGAAAGAATGAAAGAATGAAAGAGTGAGTGAGATGATTTGGGGGAAAGGGGGTGTGTCGGTGGTGTTCGAAAGAACCGAGTGTGAGAAAAAAGGAAGGGAAAGTGGTTGGTCGAAGGGTTCGCCAATGGAATGGGAAATATGCAAAGTGTTTACGATCGTGCAACATGCTGTTAAAAAATCCACACCCACATATGCTCTCGTACTTGTTTCTTTATCCTTCTTTCTCATCCTCAAACAAAAAAAATACGTAAGAGAGAAAGAGAGAGAGAGAGAGAGAGAGAAAGACAGCAAGAAATAGAAGTTGGTGATCCAGGAAAACTTTCAACCGCTCATATTAAAGCCTAACTCCTCTTTTCCCCGACTTCTTCAAAATCAAATGTTCTTTCGTTTAACAAAAAGCTTATGGAAAAAAAAAGAAAAAAAAAAAAGGAAATCTTAATTTCAAACTGCAGTTAGCCCCGGTCGGTGATTTTATCTCGAACGTGAGAGTAGATTTTAGATTTGAGTTTGAGTTAAATTGGTTGTTCGGTTTAACTGTAAGCTATTATATATATGTTACCGGAATAGTGGAAAATCAGACAATGTTAGCAATACCTCAGCATTGTCCTCAATGCAAAGCGTTTTTTGACAATGTAGGAAACAGAAGAATTTTTACGGACTTTTCCTAAGCATTGAACATGATACTTAAACATTCTATAGAACACCAAATACTATTTAGGCAATATTGAAAAGAATACATTATCGAGCAACAGGCACACACAGACATACACCCCCCCCCCCATAATCAATTAAAATTTAAATTCCTTTCTCTGTCTTTCTCTTTCTCTCTCTCTCTTTCGTTCTCTCATTTATTTTTAATTATATAAACAGTTGTACTTCAATTCTTCGTTATTATCGTTGTACACATTTTATCTTCTTCTCGATTACTGGTTAAGTGTTTACTTTGCCTCACAGGATTTCATATACCTAGGTATAATAAATTTTCTATTTTTCTCTCTCTCTCTCTCTCTCTCTCTCTCTCTCTCTCTCTCTCTCTCTCCCTCTTTCTTTTTCTCTTTCTCTTTTTCTTTCTACGCGTATTTAATTTATGTATCTCCTTCTCTTATACACTTTACCTTTCGAATGAACTCTAAATGATACAGTCCATAACACGAAACACATTGTCCAGGGAAAAACTCATCGCCCAACGGAGTGGAGATGTTGATGAGAGGGGTTGAAAAAAGAGAGATAGAGGGAGAGAAGAGACCCTTCTAATTGTCCGACAATGAATTTTACGCTGTTGCTGTCGACTCCCATAAAATATAAACCTCTCGTAATCCCGGACTCACTACAATTTCATCGTCAAATTCACCACTGCAACATTATTACGACTAAAACCCCTGTCTCTCCTCTTATAGATAAAAATCAACAGCGGGAAAAAAAATTAAAAAATAAACAAATAAGAAAACACAAAATAATTAACAAATATTTCTATATTCTAGTCTCGATTAAGCTCGTTAGTTGGAAATAGTTAATTTTATTATATCAATAGTATACTATGGAATAATAAACGTCGACGAGGTTTACTTTCGATTGGGTGTTGTTGATAAAGAAAAAAAATACTTCCATCTCTCTTTCTCTAAGAACATTTTTACTTAACGTCGAGGAAGAGTTTCGGCAGCACGGATCCCGCCATAACAGTTTGTAATGTATTTACGTAAGTTCTGTTTATATAGGAAGCTTCCTCTTTCTCCTTCTCGAACAAGCAAGCAAGCAAGCAAGCAAGCGAGTGTTCTCCTTTCTCGCTTATTTCTCCGACGGCTCGCTCGTCGTTTTCATCCCCTCGTCGTTGTTCATCGTACACCCTCCTCCCCCTCCCCCTTCCCCCCTAAAGGCATAACCCGCCTAACCATTCTTATCCCGCGGCAGTCTCCTCTCTGATATCATTTTTAATGTCACGAAATTATCTCTCACCGTCGCCTCTCTTGTCTACTAAACCGCGTCTTCTTTCCTACCTCAAATTAACCCCACCCCTTCTTGCATATCTCAACCCCCCCTTTCCCATCCCATCCCATCCCATTTCATCTGACCTTCTCTCCCTCTACCTTTTTCTCTTTCTCTCAAGCTTTTACGTTCGTACAACGACAACGAAAACGAAAACGACAACGACAACGACAACGACGACGACGACGACGACGACGACTACTCCGAGGAAAATGGTGGTTTACGTCTCATCTCTTCTTCGCCAACCTTCCCTATACTTCTCGCTGTTCTTTGCTCTTTGCACGCCCGTTACTTTCCGCTCTTCTGTGTAAGTATACTCGTATTAAAAGCTTCAAGCTTAACTGTAATAACCTTGTGACATCAAAAAACCTTGCCTGACTGCTCGAAGACACGCCACTGTTGTACGTTTATTAATACGTTTGTCCAACGCGATTTTTTCATTTAGCTAATTTCTTCTTTTCTTTTTTATTTTGTTCTTTTTTTTTTTATACATTTATTTCTTCACTTACGATATACTACTATTTGTAATTATTTACCCTTTGTTCTACATACGTAATAAAAATGTCTAACAAATTCTTTTGAGATACGATCCGCGACTATTTTCATTATTATCCATTATCTTTCTATTTTTGCGGTGTTTCACAGATATAATGAAATATAATTTGTTAATTAAAAAATATGTAATAAATTATATAAATAATATATGTAAAGAGTAAAAGTATAAGTTCAGTATAGTGGCATGACCAACAAGTCCATATTGTGGCTTGGGTTCTTTCGGTACTAACTCGAAAGCTAAAATCGTCGCATTTCCGAGTACCGTCTCTCTCTCATATGAAAAGATAAATAAAGAAAAAAACATTCAGGGAGATCAAAGAAGACATGAGGTCCGCGCGCGTGCGCGCGCGCATACGAAAGGGTAAAAGAGGAACCGTTTCAAAGGCTAGAAGTCTCGTCGTTTGTTTTCGAGAATATTAAAAAGCGTTCCACGTTAAATCGTTCTATTTCGCGTTAGTTGTTCTATTACGATTAAATGTGTGTCGGTCGCTTGCTCCTCTATCCTCTCTTTTCCTCCTCTCCTTCTCCCTATTCCTCTCAAAAAGAGAAAAAAAATAAAATGGACACAAAAATGTTGAAATAAACCGTTTGCAATAGGACTTTATGAACGACAGTTTGATATTCTAAAACGTCGAAATTGCATAGATTCTCTCCTGTCACCGACGACGCGCGCGCGATTGGTCGACAAATTTTCGATATAAAAGAATAAATAAAACACAAAAAAAAAAAAAATTCAACAGAATTTTATATTCGATGTCTCAAATATATTCCAAGAATAATGATATAATAATATGTACCAATAATTTCGGCTTACGCGATGAGTTTCTCAATTCGCGCGATACAATTGTTATCGATTAAATATCATCATTTCCTTGTTCTCTATTGATTATCGTAAAAAATGTTTTCACGATATCGAGAGAGGGCATAACAACGGCCTCGACAGTTTACACGACAACTAGAGTTTTTCGTGGTTGTAGAGGGACAGAGGGGAGGGATGGGGAGGAAGAGGAAGAGGAGGAGGAGGAGGAGGAGGAGGAGGTGGAGGTGGAGGTGGAGGTGGTACTCTGGTGTTCGTTGACTGGATGCGTTGAAAACACAGACCGAAAGAGCATAGCCGGAAGCGCTTATGCTCGCTATGTTTAATCGCTTCTATTCCCTACATTTTCCAGGGGTATTTACACTTTGCAGAAATCTCCTGAAAAAATGATAAAGCAAACAAGCCATCGCTTGGCGTAGCAGCATGCATCGCGCGCGAAAATGGGTTATCGCAGTATTTATTTTGGCCTTATACGGCATTGCATCCGATTTGCGATTGTCCGCCTTTGCTATAACTCGAATACACTCTCTCTCTCTCTCTCTCTCTCTCTTTCAATTTTTCATTTTTATTTTATTTTTCGAATTGAACGACCCACTCGTGATTTACTCGCTTGACACCCCCTCCCTTCTCTTCCTTTTCCCCTCTTCTTACTTCTCCTCTGTCGTTCTACAAATCACAGCGTTTAGTAGGCAAATAAATTTAGTCTTCTAACAAATTCAAATTTCACGGTTAAAGTTTCTTTCCAAACCCGAGCACGCTCGTTTGCTTGCTCGCTTACTTTCTTGCTTGCTTGCTTGCTTGCTTACCAAATCGGAGGATCAGACGACGTTCGGTGACAAGACACGCGTGCTGCTCCTAGTTACGAGAACTGGCAAAAGTAGAGGATAAAGGGATAAAGGGACAAGAGTTCAGGGAGCGTAAGAGGTATAGGGATAGATAGATAGATAGAAGGAGAGACTGAGAGAGTGATAGAGAAAGAGAACGAGAACAGACCAGTCCGGTAAACAATCCGGGACCGGAGCTCCTGTCCATCTCTGATTGCTAATGAATCCTAACGCTATTATGCATACAACACAAGCGTAAAAAAAGCTTAGGTCCGAATTGCTCGTGAGGGAGTACAAAAGAGTGAGAGAGAAAGAGAGAAAAAGAGAATCGTTGCTGACCGTTCGTTTTCCCATACACGCTAACGCATTCTCATCTATACTTCAGAAACAAAGAGTTGTGCAAACACCATTTTACTATGTATGTATCTGTGAGCGTGGGCGTGTGTATGTGTGTTTGTGTCAGAGAAAAAGAGAAAGAGAAAGAGAGAGAGTGAGAGAGAAAGATGGGGTGGACATCATTGGCCTGAGTTGATGCAGCTGGTGGCAAGTTAGCTACTTCGTTAGCTCGATCCTTTTTTCTCGTTATGCATCGTTGGTTACTTCGACCTTTCACGATGTGTCACGATCGTTACGATATCTATTTGCCGGTACTGAAAAGGATTGCTCTTCGTCGGTAACACCAAACACTAACGCATGACTATAAATTCTCGATGAGATTTCCCAGTCTTGATAATTTACTCTGGGAATGAAGAAGGAGGACATCCTCTTTTATTCAATGCTCGCTTGTTTGCTTGCTTGCTTGCTTGCTTGCTTACTTACTTGGGTTTATTTTTTTCTTTACGTCGAACTACGTGAGATGGCCGATTAAACGATCGAAATAAATTTCAATGACGACGTTAACGGAAATACTGAGTTGGTTTATCGTTTTGTGTAGTTTTTTTTCAAACACACGATTGGAATCTTTGGAGATTTTGTTTTTTTTTTTTTTAATATAATAATGGAATGTCTAAAGGGAAAGATTATTTAGGAAACAAGTAAAATTCTATTCTGGAAAAGAGAATTTGTCAAATTTTAATCTAATAAATTGTTTTGATGGGTGAATAATTAGAAAACATATATATTTGTCTATTACAAATTGTTTTGTCTTAGAAATCGCTTAGAAATGACAATTTTCCCTAAATAATTTTTTTTTATAAAGGCTGCTATTCAACACATCCATATGTTTACAAAGTTTTTATAATTAGTATTTTACAAAAATTAATAATATACAATAGATAGGTATACCATAAATTTAATTAAAATATCAATCAAACAAATAGAAATAATTTCTAAAGTACACGTAAAATTATAAAAAGAAAAAAAATGAAAGAAACGAATTAAATTTTAAATAGATAAATTATTTGAATATATCAAAAAAAACTTTACCATAAATAATTAATAAAAATATCAATAAATAAAAAATAGAAATAATTTGTTAAAGATGCATGAAATATTTAAAAGAAATAAACGAGAGAAATATTAAAGGACAAATCAAATCCTTGAGATAATGTAGAAAATTTGACGAGTATGGATGACGCTTCTTCCTCTTATATTGTTAGTCACCGAATACTAGCGCGAAAGGTTTCACGAAATTAGTTCCAGGACGAGGCAACTCTATTTCGTTTCACCATCGTATCACTCGGTGCCGAACATTCTGGGATTATCGCGCGATCATAAACTCCCGCATACGAAGCATACCGAAATTGGCTCCTATGTGTTGCGCTTGACGATGAACATGGTACGGGCCAGTGCTAGGGAGCCGCATATTATTCGTTTAATAATCGATAGAATCACGTCATCGCGTGCCTTGGCCAACCTACCAGGAGGAGGAGAAGGAGGAGGAGGAGGAGGAGGAGGAAGAAGAAAGCCGTATGAAACGCAAATACAAAACGGCTTATTTCTCTCATCAACCGAATACGTATTAACACCTACTAGTTCATACGTTTTTTTATTTTTATTTTCATTCATAATATATATATGTTGCTTAATTATTTAAATATTAACACGACGATTACTTAATAAGATTAAATATATTTTTATTAATAAATTTATTAAGCATGTTTTTTTTTTAAATATGATTAAGAATTGCATCCCCTAGCTAAATAAATATTTTTTATTAGTTTATGTTTGGTAGTAATCACTCAATTTCATTATTTATTTTTTAAACCTACATTTTATTTTAAAATATTTGTATATTCAATGAATTTATTCATTTCTTTTTTAAAACAAGATCGAAGATTGCATTCCTTTGATGAAAAAGATTCTTTGTTAGTTTACAACACTACTTTGAAACGATATAATAAATTTACGTGAAATCGATAATTTACCTTCAAAAATGTATATGAAACATTATAACTGAAAATATAAAACACATCGTTAATGTTCTTTTTAAAATATATTTTTCCATGAACAATTAACACGCAGATACGTTTGTGTACATGTAAATATTATAACATATAAATATAATACACTTCGTCGAATAAAGCCGTTAAAATGGGAATATAACGGTAGCGAGCATTAATTAATTACCGATTTGTAATTATTTTCAAACATAGAAACGAGTATAAAAATGACAGAGGATTATTAAAAGCGCGTGTTGGTTATTGTGGAATTTCAAGAGATCGACCTACAAAAGAGCCATCGAGTTTGTTTATGACGACTAGGAGAATGACGAACGATCGAGAATCGGTTTATATCGTATGTAGGAGTACGAAAGGATGAGAGTAATGGTGGGGGAGGGGTGGGAGGGAGATGGGGGAAGAGGAGGAGAAAAGAATCGAACGGAAGAGCCTCATGGCTTTTGAACGTGAGAAAAAGAGAGAACGAGTGAGAAAAGAAGAAAAGGAGAATGAGTTGGAAAAAGAAAGAACGAACGAACGAATGAATGAATGAACGAACGAGAGAACGAACGAGAGAAAGAGAGAGAGAAAGAGAGAGAGAGAGAGAGTATGTGCGGCACGTCGAGCCACGAGCGAAGTGCAACAATAGCGAGACAGTTACTGTCAACACACTCGGTGCACATTAGTTGTTTCGCGGAAGCGGCTAAAATGTAAAACGAGGATAGCCTGGAAACAAAAGGAACGTTGCTGTAAAAGAGAGAGAGAGAGAGAGAAAGATAGAGTGTAGAAGAAGGTGGAGGAGGAGGAGGAGGAGGAGGCGGAAGAAGAGGGGTGGGTGGTGGTGGTGTTGGTGGTGGTGGAAAAGGTATAGGATCAATACAATAGTATATTTGTACAGAGCGACTGATGAGGGGTGGTATGCCTTGCAAAAGTGGGTGGAGAAACGAGTCTGGGTCGGCAACTATAGCGTATATAGGCTCTGTTCAAGGGGTGTGCGAGAAGGAGGAGGAGGAGGAGGTGGGAGGAGAAGAGTGGGTGATCTAGGGGGTGAGAGCTTGTGTCTGTTGTTTACCGTCGAAGGGCAACGCGCGAGGGAGGAAAAAGAAGGAAAGACGCGATACCGTTATAATAGCTCTGTATACCGTCTGTACAACGCGATACCACCCTCTTCCACGCGCTTCTCCACCCTCCAACTACCAACCAACCCTTCCCCCCGAACACCCGCAACACCCCACCCTTCCTTGTCCTACCATCACTTCCCTTCACGTTTCTACACTCTTCTTGCACGGCAAACGTATCGGTTCCTCCTACGTCAGGAGAAAGGGTTGCTATTAGCGTTTCGCTTTTACCGAACGAAACGTCTGCTCTCTCGTTTCAAAAACCGTCCAACAAACCTGATCGACGCGACTCCCGAGAACGAAACTCTGTTACCCTTTACATGATACCCTTTCTTTTTCCCTATTTCTCTTTCTCCATTTTTTGGTCTTGCTTTTCGAAAGGGATTGACGTTCATTTCGATTCTCGGCCAGTTTCATTTTAATCAGTCAGTTATATCAGTTGTTGTTGATGTTTTACTTAAAAAAAAAAAAAAAACAAAAAGAATTTCTTCGATAAATAAAATTAACAATAAGGTTAACTAATAAAAGATAAATTAACAACGAATTGTTTAGACGAATGATTTATGACAAAATTTCATACATTATTATGCAATAATTGTTTTTTTTTTATTTCTTTTGTCTATATGGAAGTTTATTCTGTTTCGTTTAAAAAGAAATACATTGTCTTATTTTTATTCGCGTGTGTTCCAACGACCAAGTTGGTAAGTACTGGACGATCAAAAAATTGATACTCACATTTGACCGGAGAACAAATTACGAGAAATCTCGTCATCGTCGTCGTTGTCATAATCGTTGTCATAGTCGTCGAGCTTACAATTTATATCGTTGCGCGCTCATTCGAAGCGGTGCTTTGATTGATACGGTGCTACGTGCATAACGAGGCTTATTGAGCAAGGTCGTGCAATTACGATAGTCCTACAGTGAAGCGATACAACTTGTATCTATGTACATATACGATACAATTTTTATCTACATATTTTTACTTATGCAGTGTCATTTGACAATATCAAAACCAAACAACAACAACAACAAATAAAAATAGTCATGATACGTTAAGAATAATCTATCCTTAAAAATATCTAAAAACAAATTAACCGAAAAACTATCTTAATGTAAAAAGTATGATTAGAAAATATTTCTATATAGGTAAATAAAACAATAAAATATAAGATAATATCTCGGAATGAAATATGAAATAATAACGATGTTGATTAACGCAAACTGTAACTCTTTGCATCAGAACGAACTGAATGCTCGAAATATATATGACGATGACGAAGAACAAGGTGAGTTGGGTGGGTGGATGGATGGGTGGCGCGGTCCGGTCGGCTGGTAACGAGCTTCCTCGCGCGGCCACTCGAAATCATTATGTCATATCCACTTCATTTGTCCAACCCCATTGTGCGTATCCGGCTGCGCGCGTGCAAGTGCATGTGCACTTGCGTTGCTAACCCCATTGAACGGAACCTACAGGCATCCGCTCGCTCTCGGCCAGGCTTTTTGTTTTTTTCCACTTTTTCCTCCTCTCGCTAAACAACGAGGCGAAAATACAAAGGATTTCCCGCGGTCACCCTTTTCCACCCACTCACCCCTTGAACCCCACCAATCTCCTCCTCTTTCTTCTCACCCCACCCCCTCCACTTATATAGCCGTTCTACCCACTAAAAAGCAGCATGTATGTGCCTGCCGGCCTGCCTGCCTGCCTGCCTGCCTACCGTTATCATTAAACAAAAATGAGAAGAGAGCCGTAATTAATTGAATTAATAAATCATATTGAACACAAGTATTGTCCTAGCCGAAACTCGAAGCTCCTTCTTTTCTCTTTACTTCTCTCGTGTATTCGTTTGACCGTACGTTATCGATATCGATCGCATATCCAACCTTACGCTTACTCGACATTTCCAAAAGGATTTGTAACCGAACGTCAGAATTGAAACCTTAACCCGTGTGCGATCCCTTTGTCATCGTTTGTAATTATTTTCCTTCGTTCGAAGGGAAACGAGCGATCGAGTGTTTGAAACAAATAAAAAGACAGAAAGAAAAAAAAAAAAAGGAAAAAAAAGTAAATTAACGATAAACGATATCTAATAAAATCGAGGATGTTAATTAATACAACGATGATATAATACTAATAGGAATGAGTGGGATAGTCGAAAGTGGTCAAATCTCGTCGTTTAAAATTACAACTACCATCAATTGAAAGAGAGAGAGAGAGAGAGAGAGAGAGAGAGAGAGAGAAAGAGAGAAAGGGAGATAGTTTCGGTTACAGAATATTTTCATTTACGTGGTATGTGTTCCATCCATTCCCCCCCGTTACCCCGGCCGCCCCCATCATCCTCCTCCACCACCTCCCCCTGTTCTTCTTCTATTCCCTTCTGCACGGACAAAACGAGAGTATTGCACGCTTGTTCCGCAACAAAGAGCACGATTTGCAAAATGAGGATCGAAAATCAAAGCCCACTTAATATTGCACTGATGAAATCATTCGCGCTGTTACGGTTCCGACATCGAAAATGTCAGACTGACTGTCCGAATGACGCCGCGTACAACGTTAATATATTTTTGATTAAGTACCTTGTACCACCACCACCACCACCACCACCACCATCATCACAGGCCATCGTTGCTGCCACTAAAGCTTCTCCAGCTACCAATTATGCCAGACGATAAATAATAATATTCTAACTAGTACTTGTTTATGACCGAGTCCAGCCGCAATTGCGTTAATCACCGCAGTCGATGTTACCATGAATTTTCATTTCCAATTGGAAAAGTTAAAAGATAGAAAGTATCATATGCGTTGATGAGTAAAGATAAAGAAGACACAAATTAACGAGCACGCGTATATTTTCTTTCTGCGTTCTTTCATCATACGATCCTGCCAATCGTAACAACCGAAATAATCCTAACGCAAAGTTGAACAAACGTTCCCCTGTAAATGAAAAGAGAAGGAAGGAGGAGGAGGAGGAGGAGAAAGGGCGAGTTCGCCACGTGGCTGAGATCCGTGTAGCCCAAGGTACAAGGTTTCAAGGGATTTTTTTTTGAACGTGATAGGAAAAAAGAAATGAAGAGAGAGAGAGAGAGAGAAAGGAGAAGAGAAAATTCGGTGACAGTATCTCAATATACCCGGGAGACGTTTTCTAGCGGGGGTGCGAGAAATCCAGCAACCGAATGGGGGTGTGACTGGTTAGAGGGGAGGGAAAGGGTACGTAGGGTAGCGCGAGTAAGTGAGAAAAAGAGAAGGTGGAAGATAGGGTGGGTTTGTAGGAGGGTTCGTGTCGTCGGAGGTAAAGAACCCCGAATCTCGTCCGCGTCTCGCCGATCTCTAACACCTTTCTGAAATAATCCTCGCACGAAGAGGAGCAGGAGGAGGTAGAGGAACGGAAGGAGGAGGAGGAGGAGGAGAACGATGCACTGGTTTAGCGATGAGGAAAAGAGGGTGGGTGAGTGAGTGAGGGTGGTTGAGAGACGAGCTTGAGGAACGGCTTTCATGGGTGGGCCAGGGGGTGAGTGGGGAACTTGAGAGGTGGGTTGCGTGTGCGTTACCCGAAAAGAGGGGAAACTTACATATGACAAATTCAACGCGCTCCTTCTCCTCCTGTCCTTCCTTTCCTTTCCTCATCCGGTGAACGGATGGCCTGACACCTATGGCCCTGGGCCACACCACGGTATTATTATTTTCATTCCTTCTCGCATGTCTGCCTGTCTCTCCTGTCTCCTCTGTCTGTCCAACCGACTGTTCTTGCTCTCTCTCTCTCTCTCTCTCTTTCTCTGTCTATCCACCTCAAACGTGCACCACCTTCTCTCGCGGCCATTTCGCGAAAGCCCGCGGAACTCTTTTTCTTTCCTCCTTTTCTTTTTCTTCTTTTTTATCTTCTTCTATATTTTCTTTTTTTCTTTTCTTTTTTTAATCTTTTTTCCTTTTATTTTTTCGGATGTTTTCGGATGTTCACCCTCGACAACGACTCTCCACGCTCTTCCCCTTCTCCCGCTCCCACTTCTACATTACAATGACGATGCACGATCCTTTGCATTTACGGTATGTATGTATGTATGTGTGTATTATATCTGTGTATAATACTTGGTGGTCTTGCTTTCTTTCTTTCTTTCTTTCTTTCTCTCTTAACGCCCTTTTTCTCTATCTCGACACACGCCAACTAAAAATCCTCGGGACATCGGACCTCCCTTTGTGCAAATACTTTGCTTGCAATTCTTGTGGATTTCTACCGGTACTTGGAAAAGAAAACGAGTAAGTAGACGTGGTAAAAGTGACATATTCGTATAAAAGAAAAAGAGAATACAACTAAAAAAAAAAAAAGAGATAAAGAAATGTTTCCTCTAACCTTTTTCTACAAAGAATTCAACGCGAATGAACGAAAGTGAACTTAAAATACCAAGTGAAAATGAAGGGACATTTTACTTTCGGACCGATACAAAATAAAAAAAAAGAAAATTCCCGATCATATTTACTCTCCCTTAAAAATTGTCTAAAAAAAGTCTACATTCCTAAACATTCTATTCCACCTATTATTTCATTTCACGTTTCACCCGAAGTTAAAGAA
This sequence comes from Polistes canadensis, assembly GCF_001313835.1. Taxonomy (NCBI): domain Eukaryota; kingdom Metazoa; phylum Arthropoda; class Insecta; order Hymenoptera; family Vespidae; genus Polistes; species Polistes canadensis. The sequence goes on along the minus strand of NW_014569672.1, from coordinate 162,726 downwards.
AACAAAACGAAAAGAAAAAAAGAAAGGTAGAAAAAATACTACACACGCCAAAAGAGAAAGAAATAAAGCAAGCAAGCAAGAAAGAATGAAAGAAAGAAAAGATATAGGGGATACTCGAAAAATATCCTACGGGGGTTTCGGTAGTCCCCGCACGAGAAATAATGTCGTCGATATAAAAAAGGGCCGGCAACGAAGTGCGGACGACGGCGGTGACGGTAATAGAAAGCGATTTGTCAGAGGAAGCCTTTACATTTCGACGCACTGGCTTTCGCATCTGATAGCACGTTTTATCCCACGGGAGAAAGAGCCGGTCTATCCCTCCCCCTGTCTCCTCCACCTCCACCTCCTTCTCTTCTTCCTTCTCTTTCTATCTCTCTCTTTTTGACTCGTACACTCTTTCCTCTTACGCGTATAAGGTTGCTGTTAAAATCGGTACGTATACACTCTCCCCCTCCCCCCGTTCGTGTTGTCTCTTTCCCTCTTTCATCCAGGTCGTTTTTTAAGTCTCTTCTGAGCGTGGACATCAACGCCCCCACTTATTTCCCCCCTCTTCCTATTTCTTTTCCCCTTTGACCCCTGGTACTATTATCAACAGCGATGGTGGTTGGCCTTGTCCGAGCCAGCGTTTCTCTTCTTTTTTTACTTTTGTCCGATTCTCTCTCTCCCTCTCTCTCTTTCATTTTTTTTCTTTCCTTTTTTCTTCTCTTTTTTTTTCTTCTTCTCTTTCGCTTTCTGTCTTTCGTATAAACCCCTAGGAGCTGATAGGACATCTTGTAAAATGGGTCTGTCGAGAGACAAATATTAACGGGGGGAGATCACCGCTGGTGAAGCGCGATTTATTTCCTGGGATTTTGTACGGCCAAGAGTAACCGTGGATATAGATTTCACCGTTTCGTTGTAGTTGTAGTAGTAATAATAATAATAGTAGTAGTAGTAGTAGTAGTATCTCGCTTGCTATTCTCGTTCAATTAAAGTTCTCATTTCTTGAATTAAGTCGTACAAGGCATTCGAATGTAAAAAATATCTGAACTGGGGTTTTGTCTAATTTAAATTCACTTACCCAGATAAGAAAATATCATTTAATTTAATTCATATTTAATTCAAACAACATTTTTCTCTCTCTCGAATATTATTATAAAAACAATTGATAAAGTTGATTCGGTAGTTTAGTTTCGATACCAATCGAAAACTTAAAAATACCTAATGCAACCACGTGAATTATAGTCGATGGCAAAAGTAAGGGTGCAAAAGTGAAAGAGAGAAAGAGAGAGAGAGAGAAGAGTAGGGGTAGACGGTAGCTATGGGTAGAGAAAAAGAGAGAGAGAGAGAGAGAGAGAGAGAGAGAGAAGGAACGTAGGAATCGGCGAAGCTGTTAATTGAAAACTACCGAAAAGCACAATTGTGCGAGAATTATTTCTATTCATTAGCCAGCCAGCGCTAGTCGAGCCAGCCGCCGAAAAACTTTTCCTCAGCCAGGGCGTTCTCTTCCGTCTCCCTCTCTCCGTCTCTCCGATTCTACCCCTTCGAAAATTCCCTCCCTTTCTCTCCCTATACCGTCCCCCCTTAGACCAACCCCCCCAGCCACTGTTCCTCTTATTCGCTGGTCGCGCGTGCCGTAATTATGTAACATAAATACAATCCCTCTCACGACGTAATTTTTGCGGTATAAGCTCAAAAGCCAGATCTCTACCCCAATCCCCTCAGCCACCTTTACCTACCCCCCCCCACTCCAACACTCCTCTACTCTCTTACCCTCCTACCGATCTAAAAGAGGAGCTTGCGCTCTCCGCGAGCAAGAGCTTTTTCAGGAGCGCTTTCGCAAATCAATTTATGGCATAACGCGGACTTTCTCATTGTCCGCGAGACCGTAACCCAACCCCTTGCACCCAACACCACCCTTAACCACCCTCGCGCGACCACCGGGGCCTTCTCCAGACTAAACCTTTTGTAACTCCTGGCATCCATTGTTGTGACAGAAAATTATATCGTAATGCTTGTTTACGATGGAAGATATTCTCCCACTCTTTTGGAATGCCTGATTAGGGTTTCTTTTCTATTCTTTTCCTTGTTTTTCTTTCTTTCTTTCTTTCTGGAAGTTGAAAATATTTCGACTATTTTTTCAAAGTAAATTTAATATTGTATGATGTGACTTCACATGTTTTAAGTGATTCAATTTTTCTTTCTTAGAACTGAAAATATTTGTACTATTTTTTTTTTAGATAAATCGATCGAATAATTAAAGATCGTTGTATATTTTATGGGAAAGAAAATATTTAAAAAAAGATTTCGAGTAAATGTATTATATTATGATCAATTACTTGTAAGTAAAAGTATTTTTATTTTCTGATGAGATAAGTAAAATTCGTGCAATTGATGTTTCAAAAATGGAATCTTCTGAGTATTATCGAGTTAAAACGATTTAAAGTAATGATCGGACCAATTCGGAACTTATCTTATAAATATATATATATATATATATATATACATATATGCATGTATATATATATTTATAACTTTATATACTATATATATGTATATATAGTAACCAGTAGCAGAAATAAACGGCTCGAGGAGCAATTTTCGTCGGTCAATGAATTTACAGGCTCGTTTCTCGAGGAGAACGAGAGAGAGAAAGAGAGAGAAGAGAGAGAGAGAGAGTTGAAGACTTAGCTTAGTCGTTTAACAAGAACGACTTTGCGGCACGTGAGAGAAAAAGGCAAGCGGCTCATTCCCGATAGCTTGTTTCGGTTGACTCGGAGCAGGGGGAGAAATGCGAGAACGGTTGGAAGCGTATAAACGTTTCTTCGAGGGGTGAATTAGAGCGCCAATAAACACGAACGGGAAAAAAATTAAAATAAAAAAAAAAAAAAAAATACAAATCTGAAAGATACTAAAAACTTGAAGGAATACAAAAAAAAAGAAAAGTATCTCTCCTGAAATATTAAATAAAAATGATACGCAAATAAAATTCATTCGAATGATCTTAAGAGACGTTTGTAAAAAAAAAAAAAAAGAATACAGATTATAATGATTAATAAAATTGAAATTTGAAATCAATTTTACACGCGCGCATGTATATACCGTGTAGAATTAATATTTTTATGCGAGATACTTTGGGTAAACACGAAAGCAATTAGGTAGTATGAAAAAAAAAAAAACAAAAAAAGAGAATGTAAAAAAAAAAAAAAAAGTAACAAAACAAAACAAAACAAAATCTACGCCTTCTATTCGAGAGCAAAAGCAGCTTCTATATATACATATACATATATATATATACATATATATATATATATATATATATATATATATATTTTAGCGACAGGAACGCGTACGGAAGCGGGAACCAGCCGCTTTTACATATAACTTCGAACGAGGAAAAAATCAATTAACACGCCCAATAACACAGGCAATATCCCAGGCGTGCGTTCGAAGCCACCCCATCGTGTGCGGTTAGTGCGCGGGTTAACGAAGCGCGATATACTCGATCCTACGCAAAAAAGCAAGAACGAAAGCTCTCTCTCTCTCTCTTTCTCTCTCTCTCTCTCTCACTCACTCTCTTTTTCCTTTCCAAATAACGAATAACATTTTAGTAATATCGAACGATACGATAAACCTTTGCAATATTTTCTAATTATAATTTTTATTCTTCCACCATCTACGAATTAAAAAAAAGGGGAAACTATCGAAATAATCATTTTTAAAAGTGGCCACTGTAATTTAAACGAAAATAAATAAATAAATAAATAATATTATAAAAGGTAATCAATCTTAAGCAAAAACAACAAAAATCAGAACGGAAACTTTGTACTTTTTCTTTTTCGCGTGATATCTTCTAATTATTATAATTTTTATTCTTTCATCATATCTATGAGTCACAAATAAACAATCGTAGTTGGGATCCTTTTAAAAGGAATACACTGATATTGAAAAAAAAAAAAAGAAAAGAAAAAAAATTATATAAGAGAGAAATATACGAAAGAAAACAAAAAGAAAGGAAGAGAGAGAGAGAGAGAGATATATATATACTGTACGCTCATTAGTCACAAAGAGAAATAAAATTGAAACTAAAGTAAGCTTTACTTTCGATAAAACGTTCCTTCCAGCGATAGTCTACTATCGTATCTCCTATTCTCTCCCTACTTGCTGTCGTCGATATTGTAGACCATTACAATTTCAGTTACATTTTAATTAGCACGGAATACTAATGTTTCGCGAAAGCCAGTGGTCGCTAGGCAAGTAGCCAATGAGCACAAAGTTGACTTCCACCGAGTCCAACCGTTCTCTCTTTCTCTTCATTTCTCTCTCGTTCAACCATCTCTTTCCTTTTCGTCGTTGCTTCACCGAACACCCCCAGCCCACCAAAGCTAACTCTCTCTCTTTCTCATCCTAAAACCGCCAGCAGCAGCAGCAGCAGCAACCCACCCTCTTCGGCAACGCGATCCTCATATTCCACGTTCGCAGCTTATACTATACTGACCGAAGCTGCGATACCAAGGGTGGCTAAAGGGTGGAGGAATACGAGGAAGAGAAAGAGGATGAGGATGGGGTAGAGAATGAGGAGGAGGAGGAGGAGGAGGGGAACGGTTGCAGAGGGTTACTCGTGGTGTGAAAAAGCTACGTTCCACATTTTTGGCTCCTGTTCTCGCGTTATTCGGCCGACCACATTTCCCCAGCGAAAAAATGGCGCTTTCGCGATTGTCGCTCGACTCTCTCGCGTCTCTATTAAATTATAATTATACGTCCTAAAGTAGATACTCTTCGGTTTTTTTTCCTTCTCCCTCTCTCTCTCTCTTTCTTTCTTTTTTTTTTGTTTTTATTTTTATCTAACTAAGCGGATTCCGATTCTTCTTTCCTCGATTTTCTCTTTCAGGTACCAATCAACGAACGACAACGACGACGACCACGACGATGACTTTATCGATGGAGTTTATTTAATTACCCCTCCACCCCTCTGTCTATCCACGACAATTGTATAATATAAAATTAATAATAATAGAATTGAAAGAGTGTATCTTTTGTATTTCTGTATTTGTGTGAAAAGAGGATATATATTAATTAATTAATTAATTCATATCTGTAATTTATAGAATATAAAAAGGAACGGTGGAAATAAACGATAAAAAGCAATGAAGTTGAACATCCTTTACAAGAACGAGAACACGGGAATACAAGAATCTCATAGATCGAAGATCGTAATAAAGAAGAGGGGAGAAGTTCAATAGTTCAATGAAATAAGGGACACGGTGTAAGCTTCAGCGAATATTCCAACGACGACGTGGCACTTCTCAAGTCGTAAACCTTGCCTCGTAACTATAACATTCATCGACGTTTCTATACAAGCTCGTACAACTAATACGATTATCGATTTTGTAACTTAGGTCTATCATTCCGAAGAGTTTTTATAATAAAAATTTAACCCTAAAAAAGAAGAACGATCGAAATTTATTCGAATAAACAATAAGCAAATAAGTTTAATCATCAAATCGATTAAATCACATTTTTTTGACAACAAATAATACTAATTAAAAAAGTAATACTTGAAAGAATTAATCGAAGAAAAATCTTAATCATTTTATAATACGAATAATTTGTTCGATTCATGTTGTATAAAAATCGAGTTAAGCGAATCCAAAAAATAGTAAAAATGTAAGGATTATCCAAATTGAATCAATCTTACAATTAGTATTTGAAAACCGTGTTATAAGTAAGTCTAATTTTTATACCATGTTGTAAGAAAATTGGATTGTAAGGTATAAAATATTAGTAAAGTAAAAAAATATTAATTTTCTACGTATTTATAACATTTTAATAAAATAAAAGAAAATAATTAAAATATAAGAATAATCTTTGTGTGTTAATAAACACCAAGTGAATAAAATGTATAATGACAATAATAGTCATAAGTAAGGAAAGAGCTGAAGGATAGAAGGTATTGTAGGACCAATCTGTTTTGTCTTCGATATGAGGCGAACGGTAACGTTAATTAACGAACTTGAAAAGTAACGCGTTGAAAGTACGACTCGCGTTGGTTATATTTGATGATAGGAGGAAAGAAGAAGAGGAGAAGGAGGAGGAGTACGCGAGGAGTTGGTTAGGGGACGGTCGCAGGGAGGAGGAGGAGTGGGTGGCGATGGTGATAGAAGAGAAAGAGAGGGGAATAGAGACGGAGCCGAGCGTAGAACGGAAGCGCGCACGTATAAAGGGTCGGTGTCTGGCCAGACGGGCAGAAATGAAGCAGCAAGGGTTTTGTTTGTCCGGCTGTCCACCCCTTTCCTTCCGCCGGTCCACCCCCGCGGGCTCCAGACCTCTCTCTTTTTCTCTCTTTCTATCTCACTGCCTTTTCCCGGTTTCTACACCCTCCTCCTTACACCAACGTTCGTCCCTTCCATCTCTTCGAATCCCACCCCACCCCACACCGAACCCCCTTCTCTCTTTTTCTCTTCCTCCTTTTACTCCTATTCTTCCTCCTACTCCTCTATTTCTGTCCCACTCTCTCTCTCTCTCTCTCTCTCTCTCTCTCTCTCTCTCTCTCTTTCTCGCGTAACAATGCACGTGTGTACACTGTTTGCCCACATCCTCTCGCATATATCTTCGCGAGCTATAATATTGATTACTTCGAGCGAATTTCAAGCTGAGCCGTGCGAGCTCTGAGACCGTTTCTGCGACTATACCATTCTCTCTCTCTAACTCTCTCTCTCTTTCTCTTTCTCTGTTTCTCTCTCCCAGAGAGTTCCACACTTCGAACGGCCACACAGGGGTTGGGCAGAGGAAAGCTACCACCCTCCAACATCCCACCACCTACTACTACGTCGTTCCGTGTCTGCAGTCGCAATGCAGACTTTTCGCTTGTATATTCGACCAATTTGGATCCCAACTTATCCCTAGCCCCCCCCCCCCCACCCCTTTAACTCCATTTCCATTTTTCCACGCTTCTCCGTCTCTCTCATCTCGGATCTTCGTCCGAGAATGAAAGTAAGTCTTAGTTGTTTGTCTTGAAGAAATAACAGGCTAGGTTGTCTCTTAATTCTATCACAATTTTCCAAACTATTATTTGGAATGCAATTCATTACATTATGTTAGATATTTAAATGGAAAATAACGCACAAAATGTTATTAAAATAGATCATATTATTTATTTGAATTGAAATGAGAAAAATATCGACACGCTTTCATTCTAAAATAAATCCTAGTAGAATCATCATAATTATATTTATAGTATCTAATGACTGTGATGATCTAAAAATGATGATTAATTTCTTTACAAAAATACTTCATCGAAATCATTTGCCAAGTTTCGTTAGAGGTTTCCCGATTGTCTGTTAAAACGCGTTGTCCAAGCAAAAGCGAAAAAGATAAAGAGAAAAAGAAATAAAGAAAAAAAGAAAGAAAAAGAATTAAAGAGGACAAAAAAGGATAAGAGGAGGGTTTGGGTGGAAAAATAGTGGGGAGGACAACAGAAGAAATTAAAAACGTAATAACGAGCGAAAAAAGACGCGACTTTGAAAGGAGACGCGTTGTTACGCGTCGACGAGCGGCACACGACTTAAATTGCGACCGTTTTTTGCCGAACGTTTAATTCCATTCGCGAGCCTTCCAACCAACCAACCAACCAACGTTTTCAAGCTGAGTCACCACACAAGCATGGAAGCAAGCTAGCTAGCTAGCTAGCTAGCAAGCAACCAACCAACCAACCAACCAAGTAAGCCAACCAACCAGCCACCAAGCGAGCAATGTTCTAGTCATTTTCTCTTTTGGTTCGCATCAGCGCCAAACTTCCTATACATACATATAAATATATTCATGCTCATATGCACATATATATATATATATGTGTGTGTGTGTGTATGCGTATTTTGTATGTATATACGAATATACATATGAGAATCGAAGTACAAAGAAGCAATAGTAGAAATAAGATAATTGCTATTACAATCGAAATTTCCATCCGAGGACGGATGTGGGTACTAGCGAGGGGTAAGGGGAGTAAAGAAGAGACGGGGAAAGGGGAAGTTGGTTGTTTGGTGAAAAAAGGGAGAGTAAAGAGAGAAAGAGGAGGCCGCGAAACTACAAAGTACGTTAATGTCGTGCTCACACTCGCGTGCACACAAACAAACCCCGGGACAGTCGTATTCGAATGGCACCACCCACCCATTCGTGTACCCCAGCAGCACCAGACCCGTTGGGTTGGTTTGTTGTCGAAGCTTCGGGGATTACACAAATGAGGTTGTTCGCTCGACGAGATAGAGAGAAAGGGAATACACATTTTCGCTACAAAGCGGCTCGCGCCAAGTCATCTACGGAATTAATAAAAACAAAGAAAAAAAAAGATGATTAAAGGATGGGGGGGTAGAAAGAGAAAGAAAGAGAAAGTGAGAGAAAGGGGGAGGAAAAACCAAAGGATAAAAAGATAACAAGAGAAAGAAGGAAAAGGATAAGAGAAAGGGAAAGAGAAAGAGAGAAAATGAACGTGGAAAGTGAAGTTTTCGCGATCGTTCGTCGAGGACAATATTTTCTTTACCGAAAGCTCGCCTCGAGTACAATGGAATCCCATCGATTCCCAGCTTACGCCGCTTACAGAGTATCTACTAGGTAGTTGGTAGTAGGGAGGTGCCAGAACCATCCTTTTGACCCCTGAAAGAACGTTTAACTTCCGACGATATCGTTTCCCCGAGAAAAACCTTTCTAGGCACTTGTATCCCGTTTCTAACAATTCTGATCTATAGTTACGAACAACGTTACTACGAAAGGAACAGTATTTTATTCTGGATGCATCTGTTAATCGATTAACTTGCTAACAATGAAGGAGTCTGATTATAGAATAGCTTAGGTATACATATATCTTGGGTAGAGATTAGTTGAAACGTCTGATGGTTGTCCAAGGGGTCGCTTACCAAGTGTAAGAGCAAGTAGAGAGATAGAAAGAGAAAGAGAATAAGAGAGAGAGAGAGAGAAAGAGAGAGTAAGCAGCCCTCGTACCGTCTTCGTTGTAGGGGGCTAGGGATAGTAATTGTATACCGTACTGGGAGAATGGCAAGGTAAACAAAACTATGTAAGATTGCCCCATTAATATACATATCTCTTGGTTCAGTCGAGCTGTGAGAGACAGAGAAAGATAGACAGAGAAAGACACAGAAAGAGAGAGAGAGGGTGAGAGAGTGAGAGAGAGAGAGTAAAGCCACCCCGAGGAAGAAGCATCCCCACCACCTTTTCTCGCTCACAGTCGCGATGAGAGGGTGAGTAGTCTTGGCCTTAGACTTCTCTCTTACAAGGGATAGGCTCGCTCGTTCGAGAGAGCACCACCAACGAGGGTATACAATGGATATTGAGACCATAATTTACGGCTGATTGTTAGCCACGCGATCTATGGATTCCTTCGTATTCCCCACAGAGTGCCTTCCTACCATCCCACCCCTGCTACACCGAATTTGTGTTAGCTCGACGATAAGCGAAACGTGTACCGAACCTACCAACCGGAATGCCGATGCTTTTCCAAGAGAACATACTTTTCTAATCGTTTCTATTATACCTGTTTCAAAATTCACTTATCTATTTGTTCTAGATATTATTTTTGTGAATCATTTAATGGATAATAATAATAATAATTAAAATAAAAAATGTAACTTACATTGTGTTTTAGATTAATTTAAAATGAATTAAATTAATTAATAAACATTTGTCTTGGTAAAATTTTGGCATAGTTTGGTTGATAGTTAAGGGCACAATTGAAACAGTTTTCTCCCTGTAGGTCAATCTATTGAGAAGTTTGGTTCGTTCGGTTGAGTAACTTTACAATAAGAACATACGGTTATAAATTAATTACGGGGGTCAAATTCACAAAGCAGATCTAACCATTCTACGTTGGGTCGAAGGTTTTCGATGGAGGTAAGGGTTGTAGGTTGTAGGTTGTAGGAGTAGTAGGAGTATCTTGAACGGTTACGTTGCTAGCCGAGCAAAGAGGGTCCCGAGTAAGGAGAAGACGATGTTTGGACTGCCTTACAAGGGGTGGTAGACCAACCGACTAACCTGCCTGCCACTTACCGAAGGATAATAACGTAGTAATCCTGCCATGAGACACGGATGAAGTCCTTGATAACCCCATAAACCCAAGATATATCTTGCATATCAATATACCATGGACAACTATGTCACACGCTAATATTTGTTGCTCTTATCAAAATCCTTTTTAATTGAAGGTTTTGTTAGAACTTTAATCAAACCGAACTGATGTTATAAATGTCATCGTCATCGTCACCGTTATTGTAGAATTGGAAATTGTGAAAGCTTCCTAACTGGTACTATCAATCATTTTTTGTTCTATTTTGTCTTTTTATGAAACACAAGTTTACATTTACACACTGAACTGTACAAAGTGAGACGATGAATTAAGCCCAGTGACGAACAACGCGCGTATCACGAATTCCAATTTCGCATCGATCTTCGATAATTTTCCCAAAACGCTCAAAAATCTCTACGAACTTCAATAAAGCCGTAGTAATTAATATGTGATTATACCGCTGAATTCCTGCAAATTCACGTTACGTTGCATAGCGCGGCAGGAATGCAACCGACCTCAACAAGCCCAATACGAAGCGCCGCCTGATGTCGATAGATGGATAAACGATATTTCGTTCGTTTCGTTGTGTCGCGCGTGGAATACTTTTTCAATAAAAACAGGATCCCCCATTCGTATTCGATAAAATAGAAATAACGTTCTTCTTTCAAAACGTTATAAGATACCAATCGACGATAGAAACCATTTTTTATCTTTTTACTTTTTTTTTCCTTCACATTTAATTTCATCAAATTTTTCTTCTCATTTGTTTTCTTTAACTGCGAATAATTAAATATTGATCTTTAATTATCAGCTAAATCTTGATATCTAATTTATTATATTTTTTTTATAATTAAATATTTAATAAGTGATTACCACACTTATAGAATTGTAGAAATTTAAGGAAAAGGACAAAATTTCTTGACGCGTAAAGACCAAAAATTAATTCTAAACATTACACGTATAATATATCTTTGAGTTTATGATAGTGAAAGAAAAGATAGTATAAAACCTATATATATATACCCAGGATTACAAAAATATTATATTTATTCAATTAAAGGGGTGATTGCCAAAAGGAAAAGTTTGCCACTCAACAATCATGCATTTTATTTTAGATAACAAAATGAAATGATTTTATAATATTAATTACAATTAAAGATACCAATCAATCCTTATTCAAAATATTTTGTAAGAAAAGCTCGCAAGAAATGCGTGCAAACAATTGATTTTAAAAATTCAAAGATGAGATTAAACATCTAACCAATAAAAAAAATAAACAAAAAAAAATAAATATTACATCGAATTAAATAGAAATGAGAAACAACAAACAACATTAACGTCGTAGTATAATTTTCGTTTATGAGAAGTGTTTCCTCGAGAGATACCGGACAGGTGGTGGTAGTGGTGGTTGGAAGTAGACTTAAATAAATGGCCGTTGGTCGGCAGTATGGGACGTATCTAATACTGATGCGGTAGCAGAATGTATGTTTGCCATTTCTCATCAACCATTTTCTGGGCAAACAATATCCTAAACCAAGCATGTAAGAACTGCTACTGTAAGTGGTGCTACTGTTACAAGGATTCTCAAGCGAGTTGATCAAAGTCACACCGCAAGAAGGACTCAAGACGAGACTTCTAAAACCCTATGACCATTATCGGACTTTAATTCGATCGTTAATAATAGAAAGAGAGAGAGAGAGAGAGAGAGAGGGTAAGGATATCTTTCACTAATTCTAAGAAGAATTTCAAATTTGTTTTCGCAAATATTTCGAATTCGTTACTTCAAAACGAGCATATGATCATTAATAAAAAAAAATAAAAATAAAAAATAAGTCAAATACATTTCATATCAAATTCCAATTCCCTCTAGTATTTTATATTCTATATCGTTTTGTTTTCCATCCCAAGAAGATAAATAAATCCATCGTTTATGACGATATTCATAGATATGAATTTTCAAAACTAACACGATTTTATGAGAAATTCCAATAATCCAATCTTTCAATATTCATATCTCGAAAATTGCTATAGGGATGCAAAAATATCCAAACGAAATTGACTCTATTCAAACATTGAATTAAATCTGTTATTGTTGTAACCTTAATGAAATAATGCGATATGAAAAAAAAAGGAGAGAGAAGGAAGACAAAACGTTTGTTTTGTTTTGTTTTTTTTTCGTGCGTATTTTATTCGTAGGGAGATGATGTTTCTAGCGATTTCTATGATTTTTGAATGGGAAGATGGCTAAGAGATTACGAATGAATTCAAGCATGAAAACGGATTTATAGACAGCTGCTTGTGTGCCACAAGCTGTCAAACGATCATCCCCCGGCAGTTTGGGATTTACTGAGACATCGGGCATAAACTGCCCTCGGGGACCTTGTTAGTTCAATTCGCTTCAACGCCTCTCTCTCTCTCTTTTTCTCTTTCTTTCGAATGTACAAGACAAAAAAATGAAAAAATAAAAAAAAAAATAAAAATATAAAACACAATTTCAAGCTAAGCCAATGCAACAAACTGTGGGACATCTCGTTCCGAAGTTCTTTCATCCTGAGGCAATGCTTTCATTGCAATTGCCGTTTATTATGTAGTTCCAGGAAAGAGGATTATCGCAATATAAACGAGGAAAAACATTACAACGAGTCATGGTATGTACATAGTTGCATACGTTATTATAAGGTTTCTCGTTAACAATGATAAATCGTCGAGCATTTACGTGTTTAAATGTATGTAAGGTATATTTGTATATGCGTGTATATATACGTGTTGTAACACTTAGTACGCAACGTAAAATGCAGAAAAATACAAATTGTATACCTCATCAAGTACGACGCATGAAATAACGGATATTCAGTTACCATCTCGAATCCACTTCCATAATATCGTTAACGTATCCAAGATTCGTCCTTTCGATGGATTACAAACTGTGTCTCTAAAGACTATTTAAATTTGTCATTTTTTTCCTTTTTTCTTTCTGTCTTTCTCTTTGGTTGCTGTTAATCCACTTGGAAAAGATAAATTCGATCACTTTACAAACGCATGAATTCTTTTACTCTCGTATCAATAGTAAGAGAAAGAGAGAGAGAGAGAGAGAGAGAGAGAGAGAGAGAGAGAGAGAGAGAGAGAGAGAGAGTATATATAAAGAACAACGTGATTTTAATCGTTTCTTGCTTGTACGAGGAACCTGATAGAGCTAATTCGAGCGTCATCGATATCAGTCAGGATCGAATCAAATGAGTATAGAAATCGGGCTTTGTTCGGTTCGGGTGGTTCGGTGAAACGACGGGGAGGGTGGTGTAGAAAATGTCGAGAGAACAAACGTTGTTATGTAGGAGAAAGAAAAAAAAGGAAGAGAGAAGGAGAGAAAGATGAATTGAGTGAAGGGTAGAAACGAAAGCACTACCTTTCAAAGTATTGTCAAGGTATTGTCCATTCTCCGTTTCGAAATAATCGTCCTGCGGAACTAATGGGGTATAAAGTCCAGATACCAAAACAACTCATCCGTGTCCGACACGTGGTCAACTTGATTGCTCTCTCTCTCTCTCTCTCTCTCTCTTTTTCTTTCTCTTTTCTTCATTCTTTCTTTCTCTATGCGTTTACACATTCAAAAATTACTTGAAAACTCTTTCCACTTCTATTGTTCAACCCGACGTGATAAAAATTGTATTCGATATTTCAAAGTATCCTAACTTGGAAGAAATTTATTTACCATTCTAATAAAATGTGTAATCAATTAATAGAAAATAATTATTTAAGATAATAACGTCAATGGGGTTGATTTGAAAAATTATCATCGTACGAAAGACCAAATTTTTCATCGATGTTTTGATAAATAAGAAATGCATTATTGATCATTGAATAACAAGGAATGACAAGTTTACATTTTTAAAGAGCCAATACTTTAATAGCTACGTTGCCTATCAACACGAGTCATGGTTAGAATTCGCTTAAAATAAATCGCATACTTGCATTCTTATAGATGAATAATGTAGTATCAACCTTTCATGAAGACATTACCAAGATAAGTTATGTTAAAATTATATAATACAAGGATATCCTAAATAATGTTTGTCATTTTTTGCGTAACTGGAAAATCGAATCGAAAATATATTAGATTTTTATAATTAGATCAATTTGATATCAATCGACAAAACATAAAATAAATTTTACCACTTTGTAATTCAATTTTAAGAACAAAATTTACATCGGATTACCTTGATGCATTATAAATGTGACCGAATCTAAATTTAAATAGACGAATACGATAAATTGTGTTTTATTTGGTATAGATTTTGATTAAAAAAAGAAAAGAACAAAATAATTTAATAGATCAATCAAATTCGACCTGATTCCAATTAAAATAGATAAAGACTAAAAATTGTGTATTATTCGATATTAATTTAAATATTGTTCAAACAAACAAACAAAACACATTAGAAGAATAATGTAATAATACAATGAAATTTGACGAACCGAGGATTCAAATTTAAAATAGACAATGATGAAATATTCGCGGGGGTGCAAATTTAAATAATAATAATAAAAAAAAGAAGGAGAAGTAAAAATAGAAAATAAAAAAGAAAATATTAAAAGAATAATACAATAGATGAGAATGAAATTTATAGAGAAGGTAAAGGAACGGGCTATCGTTAGTAGTAGAAATCAGCAGGTAAACAGCAATAGCACATTGAGCTAGCTGCGGAACGATGGATCGGATACGAAGCGAACGGTAGCAGGAGGGTTGATGGTGTGGTCTCGTGGGGAGCGTTTCATCCCCTTTTACGAAAGCCGGGCAGCGACTCGAAAGTAGGAACCGTGACTATGGGCGAAGCTAAGTCTGTTCGTGTAATGGGGCATCGGCACGCGATTTCGCAAGCTCGTCTATACCTACTCCCCCCTTCCTCCCTCTCTCCCACCCACCGTTCTCTTCGAATCCCATCCCTTTCCCCGTCATCCCTAGAACCACCCTCTCTATAGCATCCCTTTCGCGTTTCTAACTTTCAACTTTGCTCACAGTCGACCTCGTCTGTCTGTCTTTCTCTTTCTTTTCTACCCATCGTACTTTCACCTCTCACCCTCTCCCTCAAACGGGGTGTTGCACTGTGACTTATCGGCTCTAATTATTCGCCGCGCAAGAAAGCCGACCATACCCGACGATCACGCCTGCCACCCTTCTCTTTCTCTCTCTCTCTTTCTCTCTTTCTATCTTTCTCTCTTTCTCTCTCCGTATGTTTCTGTTCACCTTCTCTCAGAAAGTAGCCTTTCTTCGACGCATCGTAACACAACCTTTACTCTCTTTCACGATAACAAGTTATTTTTATTCCAAGTTAATAAGTTTATTATACATTTCGGTTCAAGTAATAAACGTACACACAATTTTTAGATTCATTTTTATAATTAATAGTAAAAATATTACAAAACGATTTCGTTCACTATATTTTATTCTTTTTATTTTTCATTAAGAATTCTAATCAAAATTTCACGTTTAATTGCGATCGCTAAATCTTAAATGTTACGGTTAAATCGGACGATCAATTTCTTAAGCTCGAAGATTCTTAAACTTCTATGTACATTAAAGTAAGATGGCATAGAGAGAGGAAGATAGATAGATAGATAGATAAATATATAGATAGATAGATAGATAGATAGAATCAGGATTTCGCGATGAAAATCATCAACGATGTGAATATGTGTGGTGGAATGTCGTAGAGAGATACGCGTTGCTAGAGTAGTTTGCTGTACGAGAGCTCAATTGATCACGTTAGCAGGAGGTATTAATAATGTAAGCAAAGCAGGTCTTGTATATCGGACGGTTCGCGATCCCTTCTCTGATGGGAGAGCGAGAACGTCAATGCATATAGAAGCACGGATACTCCACCGAAACGTATTCACAAACAAATAGACTAGCGCATGCGTGGTTATCACATGTCGTCTATATTCTATGAAACTTTGAAAAAAAAAACAGAGAAAAAGAGACAGACAGACAGACATACGAAGAAAAAGAAGTAGAGAAATAAAGAGAATGAGAAACTGTCGTATCACTATGGTTGACAAAATTTAATAGAACGATCATCCCTCCTCACCAAAAAAAACTACTCTCTCTCTCTCTCTCTCTTTCTTTTACACACACACACACATATACAGTATATGAAACATAGGTATTTTCTGAATAAGATAACAAAAAAAAAATAACGAAAGACCGGACGATAGAAATTTGGAACTCTCTTTTCTCCATTCCCGTCCACCTCCAACTCTGGTTGAAACGACGAACCCTCTTTCCAAACAACGATCTTTCACGGTGACCCGCTTTGGTGTGATAATTTTTCAATTTGGCCTCATGCGTTATTGACGTCGTCGGTAGGTAGATGATGGGCGGCACACCGACATTAGTGGCCCTTTTGACGAGGAGTCTGAGTGGCCTTTACGCAAAACAATACGAAAAGTAGTAACCCTCTCTCTCTCTCTTTCTCTCTCTCTCTCTCTCATTCTCATACTCTTCTTAGACTCCACGGGAACGGGTTAACCCTGACGTCAAACCTTACCCCCTTCCCTACCCTTCCCTACAACCAGTAGCCACGATGACGAGACGACGTTGACGACGTTGACGACAGGCCGTAACAGCACCGCCGCTTTAACCCTACGGGAATAAGAAGAGTCGCAATGTAAGCAACACACAACACGTTGTGTGCAGCCATGTTTTTTACATTAGCCAGACGATACTTGCCCCAGAGTATGAGAGACGCTAGGGAACTCGCGCGTAAGCGCTACCTTACTAAACCTCCACCCAACCCCCATTCCTCCTACTTTAACCCCCACCCCCCCTCCACAACGTGCCTTCCACCCTTCAACCCTACAATTCCCTCATACCTCCACCTCTCACTCCCATATACTCTTCTCTTCATTCTCTCTCTCTCTCTCTCTCTCTCTCTCTCTCTCTCTCTCTCTCTCTCTCTTTAGTAGCCTCATCTCCTGCACCAACCACGAGCATGTATTGTTTACCGAGTCATTTGTGTGCGTGTGTCAAGCATGTTTCTGTGCAACCGTCGAGTCACCCTACACCTTCTTCCACGTCCCCCCTTGACTGCAAGTAAACCTTCTCTACCCTAGTCTCCGATCCTCTACGACCTACCTCGTCGTGTCGTGTGGAAGAAAGCACGACGACGTTGTCGACGACGACGACGACGACGACGACGACGACGACGATGACTCTCTCTTTTTTTCTTTTTTTTTATTATCTCTTTCTCCATAGTTTTCTCTGACAAACGACCTTCTTTTTTAGGTCATTCCATTGCCGGTTTATGTAACATTTTTAATCCTAAAGGTATGGTATTTTTCGAATGGAATTTTTGATTATTTGCGAAAATTTTTTAGATCTTGTTAAAAGTAATTATAAATTTGTAAATTAATAATCATTAAGGAAACATGATAAATATGTAATAATTTTATGTATTCAACACCCTTTTTTATCAATCTAAATGTTAAAAAAATATAAATATAATTTAAATGAAATTAATTTTATATATAGGAATAAAAATTGTCTTCAGGTTAACTTTTGAAAATCATGATTCGCATATCATTATCGAATTAAAATAACGAATCCTTAATATATCACGAACACAAATCAAAGATAATTTTGATCGTTAATGATTAAACATACGATGCAATAATAAATACTATAAATTCTAAATAAAATACATTATTTCATTCAATTCTCCAACAATAACTAAACAATAGTATCTCAAAATATCATATCTCATGTATAAACTGTTCTCTCTTTCATACCTCTCTATCCGAACGGATATAAAATACACACAGTTAGAGAAAAAAAGAGTAATAGAAGGAATACAGGAAACGAGAGAAAAAATTTAAAGAAACAATTGCATCCACACACACACACACAGTCACATATATTCTCTCTCTAACGTATACGATACGTACGTACATACAAACACATTGACAGATGGATGTAACATTATCGAAGAAGACGAATAAAGGTGATCGAGAGTTATCGAAGGAGGTAGGATGAGGCTAAACGTTGATATCGTGCTAAAGGGAGAACTAACACTGAAAGAGAAAGATAGAGAGAGAGAGCGAGAGAGAGAGAGAGAGAGAGAGAGAGAGAGGAGTACAAGGGGCTAGAGAGTTGGGACAGGGGTAGGAGTTGGGGGAGGTGGTAGGGGATATGGAACAAGCAGTCTGTTGTCGTCCAACAGATAAACAACGTCGTTATTGTAAATGCATTGGATCAACATGCTGCGGGGCTTCATAGGCGGCTTTTCTTCACGATACGCCCTGCGGCCTGGTCTCGTTGTTTACGAGATCGATAGTCCGATCGGAGGGAATCGATTTGATCGTATTGTGTTCACCCATTTCCTCTTTCTTTTTCTATCTCTGTCCGTCCGTTTCGTTTCGTTTCGTTTCGTTTCGTTTTCTTTATTTCTTGCTTTACGATAGGAAACAGAGAAAGATAGAAACAATCGTTGTAACGTGGCCACGTTGTACCGACTATATTTTTTTTTCTTCCTTTTTCGCGAGACTCCCCCGCGAGCCACCGTTTCTCGCTCAACATTTCCTCCTCTTTTTACTACTCCTCCTCATCCTCATACTCATCCTCATCCTATCTAAAGAACGTATCTCCGACTGTATTCGTCGATACGAGAAACAAGAGAACAAGAGAAAGAGAAATTTTATAGTACTAGGGCACTACCTGATCAGTTGAAACGAAAATAAAATAATGGGAAGTGAAATAAAATACAATAAAGCGTATTAGAGAAAGCTACAATTCTGAGATTACTGGTATGAATTAAATGAAAAGTAAATAACTGATGATAAATATGAATTATATTAAAAATCTGTAAATGAAATACACTGAATGTAATTGTAAGATTAACGAAATACGATGAGATACGAGTTTGGTATGATCAAAATTGTATAATACGAGAAAGCAACTCTCTTAATAAGGAAAAAAAGAAAAAATACAATAAAATTATATACAATTATATATACGATTACGATAATAAATAAAAATAATAAAAATGAATAACTACAAAAAAAAATATAAATAATGTAAATGAAATAAATGGTACACAATATATGGAATCGAAGATTAACGAAACACGAGACACAGTTTAATGTGTCTCGAAATAAAAATGAGAACACGTATACCTACATAAATATACGGTACCAACTATATATGGTATCATTTTCTAAGAGTCTAAGGAAATAGAAATAGAAATACTAAAAATAACAAGATGACCATAACACGTTACTAGCAATGTACATATTATATGCATAAACATATACTCACTTAGAACGAAATTACATTCGACTTGGTATCTTATACTTCCCCCTATCCAAGGAAATATTTCTTCTTTTGTATAATACATACACCATTTCGTATATTCCTCTTGCATATCTTTCCAACACAAGTTAGAAATAACGACTCCTACGAATCAGCACACGTCGCTATACTTTTCTATTATTTATCGAAGAAATCCGTGCGACCGGTGTGACTCCGTTTTATGATTCAAAATCAAAATGAAAGATAGAGGAAGAGTAATAGTATCGTATCATGTTTAAGAACGATAAAAAAAAAGAAAGACACTAGGAAAGAAAAAGAAAGAGAAAGAGAAAGAGAAAGATAGAGAGAAATAAATATAAAGACAGAGTGTCTAACGAGTTCTACCAAGAGATAGCACACAACCATTGACGAACCCATACACCAAGTCTTTTATTTTATTAATATCGTAAATCGTAATCAATTCTATTTAAAAGCCAACCCAGTGGAACGGAATTTTCTCTGTGGGTGATTAGAATCGCTTCCGCGTCGCACGCGCAAACCTGAGAGATTAGATTTCGTTAAAGTTAAAAAAAGGTTTAGGTACGTTGATATCGTGCGAGATGCAATATAATATCGTAAGAATTATTACTATGGAAGAACGAATGAATATTAAAGACATATGTAGATAAATAAATAATATATGAAGAATGTATAAAAGAAAATACAAATATGTATTTATATATTTTAATATCTCGACGTATAGAAGTTAACGTAACTTTCACCGAGAATAAACTACGAGGTTCTTCTCTTGTGGATGTACGATTGCATTGATAATTTGAAAACGGACAAGTGATAACGATTTTAATCAATCTCGAAACTTTCTCTTCCAATAAATTAATATCTCGTATTTAATTTGTAGTTTATTCAATGACGTTCGTTTCTGGTGATGTTCCGAACATTTCTAAAACAATTCCAATATTTGTTTTATAATTAATACAATGGTAAATTAATAGAAATGTAAATAAAAACGAATAAGACACTGAATCTATAATATAACAAAAAATAATTATACATATAAAAATAATTCGAAAATAAAAATCGAATTGTTTCGTTTGTGGTAGTGGTGATTTTTTTTTTTACAAAAATCGTGCTTAAAAATTCTGAATTTGAGCACGTGCTCTTATCAGATTTATGATAATCTTAAAAAGAATTGCAATAGATTAATATTTGCGATGAATAAAATTCCTCATCTGTAATATGATTCTACTACGCAGCGTTCTTAACAGTTAGACCATCAGAGACAAATTAAATGTAGGATAAATAAATTGTAAATATTTTGGAGGATATCAATAACGAAAATATTCTCAAATGAAACTGCTCGTTATTTACAAGTTATTGAAGAGATAAATAAATATATATATACATATGTATATGAATTTTTGTATACGATTTCGTCGTGAACAGTAACTCGACGTAAACACAGTACTATTTTTTCATATCAATTTATTTTTACGCGTAAAATCATCTTTCCATCGAATATATCAACTCAGTATAAATATTTATAACAATTATCTAACAAATTTTTTAATACTTTTCACTGTACCGTATATATTAAAAAACAAATAATAATTTCTATTACAAATGAATAAACGCGAAAAACTCGTCAAATTAAAAATTTCAAAATCGCTTTAAAAAAAAAATGTATTTCTTCACTAATTATAAGACAACATAGATGAATACTAATATTTTTAATACTGTATAAAAAAAATAAAAATGAAAAACAAATAAGCTACTTTCTACGGTAAATAAATAAACGAAAAAAATCGTGTGTGTGTGTGTGTGGAATGAAAAATATTTAAATCATATCAAAAACATAATTCTTTATTAATAATAAAATATCTCTATTATATATACGAAAACAAACCTATCAGAAAGAATACAGCATAGTTTTGACAACTGTTTGTTTCGTACTCTATCTCAAACGTAAATACTCTTCTACTAGCGACAAGTAAGTGGAAAAAAGGAGGTAGGGTGTATCATAGAAAATAAGAAAGAGAAAGAAGAATGAAACACGAAGCAATTACACACACACACACACACACACACACACAACATTGTGAAGGTGTGAATGAGAGTAAGAGAGGATGACGAGCTATAACTGTGAGGACCAGTCGATCGAACTGACACAAAGAACGCGAAGGTCTGTTTATGCCTGTGCCAAAGAAAGAGAAAGAAAAAAGAAATAAAAAAAAAAAAGAAATGAAAATAGAAGGACAGAGACGGGCACTGGATAAACAAGGGGGCAATAGAGATAAACAGAGAATATTGCGAGAAATATGCGCAAACACGAAACTCTCTCTCTCTTTCTCTCTCACCTATCCATCTCTCTCTCTCTCTCTCTCTCTTTCATACACTTTTCGTTTCAGTTGTTTGTCGAGAACACCGTCCCTCTTTCATTCTCACTGTTTTTATCTTTCCTCATCTTTGCCACTCATTTCGCAACCCAACTTTTTTCTCTGCTTTTTTCGTATTTTTTTTTCTTCTTTTTCTTTTTTTTTCGTAAGTCCACTCCAACTTTCGCACTCGCTCAATCTCTTTCTCTCTGTTTCTGTCTGTCTTTCGCAACGGTATATCCTGTCGAGGGAGGGGGGGGGGGAGGGCTTAATTTATGCCCAGAGATGTTTCGTTTAAGGATTTTACCTCTGTCTCCCAATCTACCGCGTTCTCGAGTGTCCTTCCTACTCTTTCTTTTCTCTCTTTTTTTTTTTTTTTTCATAAATCGAGGATCAAGAATTAACTACTTATCGCTGCTAACCATTGCCCTTGTTTCCCTCGTTTCTCGAGCTATTTTAATCTCTCCCTTACGCCCATGAAACGAAGGATGCCAATGTACTCTCTCTCTCTTTCTTCTTTTTTTCTCTCGTTTATCGTCAAGCCGTTTGAAAAACGAGCGTCGTTTTTAAAGGTGCTTTTGTACTCTCTCTCTCTCTTTTTGTTATTTGTGTTTCTCTCGTTTATTAGTGTAAGCACGTAGATGATTATACGATAATAGTTCGTATTGCGAATTCGGGTAAACGCGCTATATGAAACAATTATAATACTTTCATATACTATATTCTATTCCAGATAATTCACATACGAGTATATATTTTTGTTATTTTATTTCTTTTTTTTTTCCCGAAATGATGGATGGACCAGGATAAATAAGGTCACGGTTCATTCATATATACTTATAATTTTTACCGAATCAATTTCGCGAAGATAAAATTTGTCTTACGTTAAACGAACGATCCTATGATCGAGAGGATTGCAAACATGAGACATAAAAAGAAAAGGAAGAAAAAAAAAAGAGGAGAAGGGGGATGTGGGTAACGTCCAGAGAACGAATTCTCGGAGTCGATATATGCTGGAAGGATGGCGGAGGAGGGGGAGGGGTGGTGGTCGACAGGAAGCAGAATGAAACACATACGGGACAGGTAAGGTATTCGAGGATCCTATGGATATCGTGAGAAGGGTGGAATAAAGGGTGGGGGTTGGGGGTTCGGGGGTGAGAGAAAGAGTGAGTGAGAGGTACGTCGGAGGGCAGACTATATAATTTCCCTTGAGGGAGATCGGGATGGGCGAGAGGAAGGTCGGATAGGTGGATTCGGGGCTGAGGTAGTGGTGATGGTGGTGTGTGGTGGTAGTGAGATGGGAGCAAGGGTGATCCTCATGTTTTCCAGGTGGGGGAGGTGTATGCTCTGTTCATCCACGAGCCCATCAACGCAACCATCCTCCGACAATCGATTATTATCTTTCCAATTTGCATAGCAACCGAGCTCTTGTTCAAATCTGCACCACCGTCACCACCACCACCACCACTACCATCACCACCACCATCACCACCACCACCGAGGTTCGACCCCTTTGGCAACCCCTTGCAAATCCTACTACCGATCGTCGTCGTCATCGTCGTCGTCGTCGTCGTCGTCGTCATTGGACGTGCCCTCCTCCCCCTTTTCCACCCTCTCTCGATATCGTTTCTGTTACACCATTCTACCTATTTCCATCTTCTTCTGTTGTTCTTCTTCTCTTTTTCTCTCTCTCTCTCTCTCTCTCTCTCTCTCTCTTTTCTTTTTACCCCTTTTCTCTTCTTTTTTCTTCCTTTTTTTTTTTCTTTTTTAGTTCCCGCATATCCACGTTCAATCTTCTCGTCAAGAACGAAGCGAGAGAATATAACTTCGCCCTTTAAACCCTTCTCCATCCCTTTATCCCCGTACTCTTGTTCTTTTCCTTCTTTTTCCTTTCTTCGTTTCTTTTCCCTCCACCATTTGTTTCTCTCTCTCTCTCTCTCTCTCTTTCTCTCTTGTTATCTTTTTATCTTCCTCTCGATTTTATTATACCAGTCGATGTTTCCCGTTTATCCCTTAAAGTCGATCGTCGCGATCCTTCACTAATCCTTTTCAGCGCAAACGTTTCACTGAAATATCTCTCCTGCCATCGTATTAACGTCCAATTCGGTTACGTGTACCACCTTCCCAAGATGGACTTATCAATTTATGAATATGTGTGTGTGTATACGTGTGTGTGTGCGCGCGTGCATATCAGAATAATTGAAATTTGGTTGAGAATTTTTTCCATCGTCAATTTGTTTCGAAATAACGCATCGCCATCGTATTCGCTAAAACGAAAATATCATCGAGAAATGTACAGGTACAAAATATTTATATATAATGTGTATGTATGTATGTATGTGTGTATGTGTGTGTGTGTGTGTGTGAATGTACGCGGGCCGTACTCTGTATGAGTATATTCATATACGCAGCGAAATGCGCACGTTGAAAATACGAGCCATCCAATTGCGACCAAAAAACGCAAATATAGAAAAGGAGTGATAGAATTTCCGTGTGTCACCGGTTAGATTAAAAATGAATACACCGAACTGTATTTTTGTCCGTTCCGTGTAATACGACAGCACACCGATGGATCGTAATAACGAGCGTTCCTATCCCAGAATTACTTTCTCGAGGTTAATTCAAACCCGGTTATTGGGTATATCTCAAGATTTTTATTAAACAGTTTATAGGATATAATTTTTTACAATTATAAGAAATATAAATTAATTTATTCCTCCACAAAAAAAAGTTGACCCTGGTAAATTATTACGATTAATAATATTATTAATCTTAATTAAAAATATATAATAAATAATTAATTATATAGAAAAGAATATAAAATTGTTTTAAATAATAATATTATTAAAATGAAACAACATATTAAAGAAATATGAAGAAATTCGCGCGATCGAAAAATTATTAAAATTAAAAAAGAAAAAAGATGTGACTAGAGAAATGAAAAAGTTATTAAGAAAGATTAGACAAAACTGAGCCGGAGAAAATAATAAAAAGAAAAAAAAAATATCGAAGGCCGTGGATTAGTATTAAACGAAATTTAATGGAGAAATTGTTAAAAAAACAAAAAAAGAAATTTAAGAAAAAAAAAACGAAAAGTAAAAAAGTGTCGTGAAGAAATGTTGGAAAAAATGAGAGACCGAGAGGGTGGACCGGTAAAAGGAGAAGAAGAAGAAGAAAAAGAAGGAAGAGAAGGAAAAGGGAAAAGAGGGGTTGGGGAGGGGGTAAAAGTAAGAGAAAAGAAAGAGAGAGAGAGAGAGAGATAAAAAGAAAAGAAGAACCCTCCTTTATAAAATCTTTGACGCGAGCTAAAACGGTAAGGCCAGTCATTAATAACTTTTAGGTGGCAGATTTTGCGCGTATTAATCCACCATATTATACCGCGAGTCTGCAGACATGCTTCTCTTACCGGGTTGAAGCAGGAACTTCTTTTTTCTCTCTTTTCCTATCTTTTTCTCACTTTCTTTCAGTTCTCGCTGGGATGCGTCCCTCTCGCACTCCTCGAGAGGGGAACGCAAAAGAGGATAGAGCTGAGTCGACGTCTTCTTAATGAAAAATCTGAATCCTGCTCGTGCCTTTTCTTTCGTCCATCATCCACCCAAAACCCAACCACCACCACCACCAGCACCACCCCCTCAAACCAACACCCAATCCAAACTCCCTACCACTTTCTCATCCTCGTCTTTTTCTTTTTCTTCCTTTAACACTTACACTTCGAATCTCGACGATTCTATCCACGACGAAACGCAAAATTATTATTTTTTGTTTTTCCTTTCGCAATAATATTAATTTATTCAACACATTATTAATTTTTTTCATATTTTTATATATTGAACTATATTTTTTTGATTTTAAACGTTCTGTTGTTTATGGTATGAGAAATTCAATGAAATTAACAGTATGCTTATATAACAATAATCTCGATAATAGATTTTATTTTAAGTATTTGAATTTATAGGAAATTATTATGAGTATTGTAATCATAATTTGGGGTTAACGTGTTCACAAAAATATATATTATTGAAATTATTAGACGTATATATATACATTCCATGTCAGTATCTGTATCAACATACTTCTATACCAATTTCAACACATTTGAAATATATTTCAATGAAATAACAAAACAAAATAAAAATAAATTTAATACAAACTTATCTCATTTCAATTTACAATATGAACGACATTAAACGAGAGTATCCTAAAGTAATATCTTCTTACAGAAGATAAACGAACGCTTCCAAGGAATGAATCAAGATACTGTACCTTTTACATTCTACTATACTTCCTAATCTCTCCTCTCTCTCTCTCTTTTCATAGCAAAGTCGAGGTAAATTGTCGTGCAATAGCGACAGTAGACCGAGCAAATTTCATGTACAATTAAAAGGCTTTTGTAGAAGCTAAACTGCTAATAGTCTAGCAAGAGCAGGGAAAACCTCTCTACTCTCCTATCCCTTTCTCTCTTATTCTCTCTTCCTAGTTTCATCTCATTTCGTCTGACACTCTTACACCCTCCTCTCGTCCCAGTCTTCTTATACCCCATTCCCCTCACTATCTCCCTCTCTCTCTCTCTCTTTCTAAGACTCAACGTTATGCCTTTAACCTCATCCCCTAAAACGTACCAATTCGTAGCTTCCAGAGAGAACTCTGAACAACCAAGAAGGTGACTTTGCTCCTCTCGTTCGAGAATTTCTCTCATCCTCTTCTTCTCCTTTCTCTCTCCCTCTCTCTCTCCCTCTCTCTCTCCCTCTCTCTCTCTCTTTTCATCTAACACTAACGAAAATCGAGGTGAGAGAATTCGGTGGCGACAAGGGTGCCACCACAAGACTTATTGTGGATTATAAACTAGGATTGTTTTCATTAAACTCGCTTTTCTTGCCTTCACCTTACATCCCCCCTCCCCCCCCCCTCTACCACCCTCTCTCTTCTTACCTCTCATCCTTACTTCCTCCTTTCATGAGAGAAGCACGTGTACCTTATTGACTGTCGCGAGAGACTCGTATACCCCAACCCCTTTTCTTGTAAGTACAACCCTTTTACGATGAAGGAGTGAGAAGCCCTCTCTCTCTTTCTTTCTTTTTCTCTCTCACAGGAGTATACTTGTGTAATCGTTTCAATGTCATTTTCGTTAAAGTTTCTTATGAGGTATGTTTAACACTCATTTTTTTAATTTTTTTTTATTTATCCATAAATCACCAAATATAATTAAAAGAAAATTTAATTATTGCGAAAAATAAATCAATACTGTGAAAATAATATTTTATTTTTCTATTCGATAAATAATTATAATATTTCTCGATATAATATATGGTTCTTCATGTGAAGAAAGTTTTATTTAAATAAAAAATTTGTAGAAATAAATGTATTTATAATATTAGAATATTATTTAACTCACAAAATTAGAGATAAGAAAATATTTAAGTTTGAATATGAATATTGTGAGTCAGCCCCTTTATGTATATTTATAATAGTATACTATACATAGGAATATATATTCCATTAGATTCTATAGTTCATATTTAGATCTTCTATTTGGCAAACATAGTATACCGGACGAGGATCGATATCGTCACGTAGCTCGAGTACAGTTTCGAGTTAAATACGTCCCGAATGCGAACTACGATCGCGTGATTCTAGATTACAAAAGAGAAAACCTCCGTACGCGTGTTGGTGCATAAAAGAGAGAAAGAGAAAAAGAGAGAGAAAACACTGCCAAGATTTTAGTAACTCTATTATACGCCATGGTAAAAATAATAAACGAATTATTACAAACATCATAAACTTGTATAAACTCAAATATTATAAACACTAATAATAATAGCAAAAATATACTTCTTAAAAACAACAAATTAATTATTAAACAATAACGAATATAAAAAAAGAAAAGAAAGATGAATGTATATACGTGAATACTTTGGTCAAGTATTTAAAGTATTTTAAATTCAACTAAACCGGAATGTGCTTAACAGCGGTAAAGAAAATCTAAAGAAAAGGTGAACAAATTCTCGGCTTAAAAATAAAAAGTAAGAAAGAAAACAATAATAATAATAATAAGAAGAAGAAGAAAAATAAGAAGAAGAAAAATAAGAAGAAGACAAAATACAAAGAGAAAAAAGAAAAGAAATAAAGAAAAGAAGGTAGGAAAAGACTAGGTGACTCGGAAGTGTTCTCGAAGATAGAAGACGACAAGGAGGGAAGGAAGAAAAGAGTCTTTGTTAGGCCTCCTTTTAATTCGCCGTGGTTTCCGCCAGTAGAGTAAAATATATGACCAGGCACTTTTTATTTCGAACGAGCGAAAACTCGCCCGAGGATATGGCGTTTCTGAAACGTGGGTAGCTCCTGAATACCGAATCCACCTCGTATAAGAGTAACTCAGTGATAAAGAAGGACAGACGGAGAGACGGACGGACGGAGAAACGAATAGACAAGCAGAGAAAGTTAAAAAGAGAAAGAGAGAAAATGATAACCAGGCTAATCCGCAATAACGAACACGGTTGCTTATCAAATGACCCTGACGATTCTCTTCCTGTCGATTCCACGTTAGTTATCCACGAATGTTGGCTTTTACGAAGCGCGAAACACGATTATCCGTGGCACACACACACACACACATACACATAACTAAATGTTTTTAAAGAGAATCGCTTGAAATAGGATTAATGACGATGAGATTAGAAATAGAATAGATTGCAAATATACAGAGAGTATCTTCAACTGAAGGACAACATTTCTTATTAAAACACTATACCTATTAACACTAAAACCTTCCACGCGTGGTCAGATAACCGTGTCCTATAATTCGTAAAAATTTTGTTTTCTTTTTTTTTTTGTATTAATTTTACATTACGTTTGACATTTTTATGAAAACAATGTATTATCTTTTTTTTTCTGAATTAATATGTAATAGATTGTATGACACATCCTGTTTATTAAATAACAAATAATAATTCTTTGTTGAATACGATTAATTATCGCGAGACAAACATCGAAGAAAAAATCGAAGGAAGAAAAATTGTTGAAGAAATTTTTGTAAGATGAAATCTTTGACCCGTATTCTTCGAATCTCATATTTAAACGCTCGCATTAATACATTCATACATTTATACATGTATACACGTATGCATGGATGCATAGAAACGCGTATTACTTCCATTATTGGTTTCTCGAAGTAGTGACGTCCACATTGCTTATACGTAGATCTCAACTCACACATACACACAAACGCAAACATATTTATATACACAAAGACACATGTATAAATGTATGTAGTTACTTGAACATGCGCACGCCTAAGTGCCATATGTATATAGTATGCATATGGAGCTCCTCGTGCTAAGAATAGGTTACATACAGACGGTCAGATATAGCTAGGACTTTGTGCCTATAACCGAGCAGGTCATTGGCATTAGGGGTTGTAAGGGTGTGTGCATCGTCATAAGATTTGTTGCAATAGACTTACAACATTTTTTTTCCCCCATTCCCTTGATTCATTAAAAAAAATATCTTTGTATTATCCGATATATAAAACAGGTAAAACGAATTCTTTTATATATTCCAAAAATATTTAAAACTAATTCTAACTTAGAAACTCTCGTTCCCCTGATAAATATAATAATATATTATATTTGTAAGATTTTCAAAGTATTTCGAACAAAAGTATATACATAACATATAATACATAAATGCATTTGTATATGCATATGAGAAAAGGCATAAAAGGTGCAGATGACATTAGGAATAAAAGAATAAAGAAGATACTTTTCTTAAATTGTGAATACGAACTGATATGCGGGTAATCGTATTCGTATGCATGTATACCATGATAAAGAGAGAGAGAGAGAGAGAGAGAGAGAGAGAGAGAGAGAGGTAGGGATAGATATAGAGAAAGAAAACAGTTCGACTGTAGGTAACATACACGCGTAACATAGGAAGCAAAACCGATGATGTGGGTTTATGGTATCAAGCACGGGGAGTTTACGATCGATACGATAGCCTTCCCGTATAGGTATCAGAAATTAGAATGGTCAGGACGAGTAATCGGAGGAGAAATAGCAATAGCAACAGTAACAGCAACAGCATCAACAACAGCAACATCAGTACCAGTAACAGAAGCAACCAAGGGTTAACGATTAAACCAGGAGACTTGGAACGATACAAGAGAGAAACCGGCTCTATCAAATCTTATTTGCTCTCCGATATAATACGAGCTAGCTTGGATGAAATGGGATGGGATGAGAAGCATGGTAGAAAGCACGTTTATAAGAGAGACTGACTGAAAAAGAGAGAAAGAGAGAGAAAGAGAAAGAGAGTATATCGGAGCGCTTCTTCTTTCGCGAAACGCAACAAGTGTCGAGAGGCTCGTTGGCCTCGGATATATATACGCCATTAAATCCCATATTGTATCGCTGCCGTTATCCCGGCTGCTGGTCTTGTAAACAATGATATTTCAAATGTTCCTTTATGTTAAATTGTTTTGAGAATTTTTTTTTTCCTTTCCAGAGAAAATAAAGATATAACCAATTCGAGATTGATATTAATGAACAATTATCGTCAATTATAGAAAAAAAATATTTTTTTTTGCTTACAAATTTATTATAAGTATCATAAAAATTCGAAATATATAAAATCATTATAATGTAAATTACGCTCTGGGGTCTTGTAAGCTAATTATATTTGAAATATGTTTCATTCTGTTTAAATTCTTCTGAGAATTTTTCTCCTTTTTTTTTTTTTAAAAGAAAAATATATAGCCAATCCGATTTATAAAATGCAATCATTATCAGATATAAAATATATAACAGTTTTGTTAAAAAATTTATTAAAAGTATGATAAAAATCTTAATGAAATATTATTAGCAATTAGGTGCGAAAATATTCATACACACACACACACACACAAACGAATAATTAATTAATAAATTCTTTGTAAAACGTTATGTTCTGGTCTTACCTATAAAATTCTATTTAGCATGCTGTTTATACCTAGTACATACTTAAAAGATTTACAGAGAGATTTAGATCATAATTGTTGTTTACCAAGAAGAAACCTAGTATGAAGATTTATCATTGTTACAAATAGTATCATAGATATATCAAATTAACGGATATAAATTCATACAATATATAAACGTTATAATATTCATTGCGAAATAATAAAAATATTTACAAAAAAAAATTAAAAAAAATATAAAAAAAAAATACATTGATAATATCTGTATGAGAAAATCATCGGGCAATTAATTAATTAACATATTCTTCCTAAAATCGCGTGTTCACAATATACATACATGCATGTAACTGTAGATGTACGTTGCGTGGTTCAACAAGAGAATGGTTACAATGTTAGGAATTCATCGATACGGTGATAGGAATGTAGAATGCATCAATGATCGTAGAATAATGCTTTTACCAAATCGAGAAATATACATATATATATAAATGAATATGTGTTATTGCTTTCCATTAGGATTGAATAAAACATTTAGGTAGGCGTAGGGAAGAGAAGGGAATGAATCGTGAATGCAATTGGCTGATCGACAGAATCTCGCCTTAAAATACCGAACTCATGGTTATTTATTATTTAACCTTCATTAACGGACTCGGCCGATTCTGTAAACAACGTAAACAATCCGAGTTCACGTCATCGACGAATTATCGTAAAACTAATGGACGTGTAGCGGTATGATCGTTAACTCGATTACTCGGTGTTGAACGTAACACAATATCGAATCGTAATTTAGCCAACTATATCGAGAGCTACTACCTACAAATTTATCATTTATCATTAGTCACTCTCTCACGACATAATAGAATGATCTGGCAAATAACTGTTGACAAATAGAACCGATTCGTTTGTATTATCCTATCCCCTCCACACTCCCTCTCTCTCTTTCTCTGTCTTTCAAGTTCCTATCATCGAAATTGAAATCCAACCAATTATATCGCTTATAATTTTATACATTTTTTTAGTTTTCACTGTTGTTTGTTTTGTGTTTAATTACTTAAGCTAATTATAACAATTGTAACGAAATTAAAGAATCGTAATAGATTTGATAGATTGAAACAAATAATTACATCCTATAATTCCTAAATATAAATAAATTATTAAATGACAAGTTTATTATAATTGGATCAAGTTGTGCTATTAATTGGAATAGATTTTGTAAGATTTTTTTATTTGGTTTAATTTCTGATTTTGTTGCTTCAAACGAATATAAAATAAATTTAATATAACTGTTGCTTGATAATATTTTCTGCAGAATAAAAATCACGAAATAATCTTCCCCCATATACAATATATATGATACAAAATAATTTCTTATCATTTTCACGCGTAAATAAATTTGTACATAATTTAACCAAATTGATCAATAAATACATACAATTTAACAATTTACGAATGTGTTTACGCGTCTCGTGGATTATCCGTCGATTATCGTAGAATTTCTTTCTCTCGGGAAGAAAAAAATAAAATAAATTAAAGAAGAAAAAAGGGAGAAAAAAAACGGAGGAGGAAAAAAAAATTCCGAAGAACGTTTGTGGAAAAACAAGAAGATGTAATAAAATTCATACGACGATGTCCACAGTTTGGTTGTCTTTGTAAAAGATGCTTTGGTGGCAAACGATGGCAAGCAGGTATTAGTGAGTGGCGTAGGCGTTTAACTCGAACCTGTATGAGTGCAAACTCGAAATACGAAAGATATCGCGTTGAAAGGAAGACGCCTGGCAAGAATGGAGAAGGTGCAAGACTATAAAGTACCTATCTCTCTATCTCTCTCTCTCTCTCTCTTTCTTACACACACATACACATACACACACAAGTTCTGACTGTTAGACAAGGAGCATTATCGAAACACGCAATGCTACGGATTAGAAGTACCATGCAAACGTGAATTCTCGCAGACGTCTACGTTTCAAACAAGAAACTAAGCATAAACCGCTACTACCCAATAGGGATAGACGATTTTCTTTACAACGCCGTTACTCATTCATGTCTGTCTTCTTATCGGGAATACGTTCCTCAAGAACTCATAGATTTTCCCATCTTACGTATATATGTAATTTATCCAAGTATATGTGTATACGTACATGCATGTATGCTGCTATGCTTAATAAAAAAAAAAAAAAAGAAATATTTGTTCTCCGATCCGCGAGCAAATAGAAATGATCAATAAATAATAAGAAATTATCGTAAATTAAATATCTCAAACCTTAGAAATATAATTTAATTCGAATCGTCTTGAATTTAAAAATCGTTGCTGTTACTCTACTATTTGGATATAAAAAAAAAAAAAAAGGAAAAAAAAAATTAATAATAAGATCGAAGAAAATCTCGGGATCCTTCTAATGGTTCGAGACACTTCAAGCTCTTTTATAGATTTACGCTCGGTTTGTCGACTCTCCAAGCTAAATTTAAATGCCGTTGTCAGTGGACTAACGGTGCCACAACATTGCCTTTCCTGCTTCGACCCGGAGTTTATTCCTTCGTGCGTGTTTTATGTTGTCAGGTGCACCCTTTCTTACACTATATGTCTCTGTTTAACTTGTTTAC
Source organism: Polistes canadensis (assembly GCF_001313835.1). Lineage (NCBI taxonomy): Eukaryota > Metazoa > Arthropoda > Insecta > Hymenoptera > Vespidae > Polistes > Polistes canadensis. Next base: position 129,451 of record NW_014569672.1, on the reverse strand, counting down.
ACAAACAACGTCTATTTACACATGCACGTATGTAGATGTTACTCAAATATACGCGGTTTATTTTTACTCAATATAATATGGATTATTATTAATATAACAACCTATTCGATTGTTTATTCTATAATATTTTATGCTAATAAAATAAATAATCTAACAATATATATGCATAAATGTGCGAGACTAAAGTTGCGTTGTAAAAATAAACCATTTTTGTATAGGAAAAAAAAAAAGTAATTTGAATATAAAATCAGAATTAATAAGCAGTCATTTGTATAATATTATTTAACTAATATTATTTAAATTACGTAAATAAAATGTATATTTTAATATAAGCGGTGCACTTCTTTTTACATACTCGATTTTATAATATATTTTTTTTTTGGTTTATGAATAAAATGGAAATTTTGTGTTACCTGAACATTAAACTTACTCCTATCTGTGTGTGTGTGTTTGTGTAGAAATATATATGTGGTGTGTAGAAACAATGAGGTAATATACCGACAAGATCGCGTGCTCCTTTGAAGCTTGTTCTCTCTCTCTCTCTCTCTTTCTCTTTCTCATTCGCTTTCTCAAAGCCCTTTCCACGCCCTTCGAGAGAGTATCGTGCGGGTGGAAACCGGTAGTTGTCCCACGTGTGCATCGATGTTGTGTGCCACTGCGAATAGATACGTACCTTACACTTCCAACCCGGCTATCGTCGATGATTAAACTTGCAAGTGTGAACGTTACAAATTACAACCGCGTTTAGAATCTCCCTTTATAGTGTTAAACATTTTTTGTAATCATACTGTATCGTGGATCCGATCTATAACAAATTATCATTTTTTGATATCAAATTTCACGATTATTTTTTAAAAACTTCGAGAAAAAGGTTCAATTATATATATATATATATAATTTCATTGAAATTAAATAATATTAAATTCTTATCATATAATAATGTGAACAGATTATTTATTTAATTTAATTGATATATAATAAGACTTAGTAGAACTGTATTTCTAATTCTGACAAAATAATACGAATTTGTATAATAATAATAAATATATGTACATATATATATATATAAAAAAAAATGAAATTATTTAATTAAACAATATATTACTATCTTTCAAAATCAAATGATAATAAAATTATTAATGTTCTAACAAGCGTATAAAATTTGTGATTACTTTGAAAATACATATATATAATTAATATTAACAAATAAATATAAACGCGAAGACAAAATAAAAATTGTAATTACGAATTTCCTTTACGCGGGTCCCTTTACAAAGTTTTTCTTTTAATTTCCTTTAATAATAATTGAGAATAATTATATAGTTCGCGTGTATTGAAAGCAATCGGCACTTAAATTTGTCCGGATATTTTATTAATTGCTTTGTTTACGTAAAGATACGGGAAATGAGTATCGGTTACTCCGATAATGGCAAACATTAAGGCGAGTCTGATGTCATGCATAGGCAGGATGTAAGCGAGTCTCCACCAGCTCTTAATTGCACGATACCTAACCACCTTCCCCCTCTTTCTCCCCCTCTTCCTCTCCTTCTCCTTCTCACTCTATCTCTCTCTGTTTCTTTTTCTATCTTTCTTATTCTATTTCTGTCTCTTTTCGTAGTAAGATTTCTTGCCAAGCATTGCGACATTTGTAAATTTACTTATCCTCTGATCTCGTGATTGCAAGTATGCGTGTGAACCAATGTCACGCGCTGTCTCATTATTCCCACATCTTTAATGCAAACTCGCGCACACGTTCACGCTTGTATCGTTTGTACAAAAAAGAAAGAAATATAAGTAAAATTCAAATAGTCTTCGTTTTACATAAAAAAAAAAAAAAAATAGATAAAGAGGAAAAAAGAATACAAATGCAATTATATGCACATACATTTATCGCTAGCAAACTTTTTAGAGAAGTCAAGACAAATTATTGTAAAACAGTAATCATTATAATAGATAAACATGATCTAAATGATTAATAAATCAATTAAATGTCTATACTAATCCTATTATAAACTTATGATATCAATTTTCTATATCTCGTTATTATTGTCTCTCGTTTTTTTCTATTATCAATGATATTTTTTAGATTTAACACGAGAGAAAATGTTTTAAGCGAAATTTACTTCGTTTTTAAACGTTAAATATCTGTTAATATTTGATATTAAAATTTGTAATATATATATAAAGAAATATTTCACATTTTAAAAAGAAAAAGATAAACAAAATTTTAATTATAATTTTATGGTAATAAAAATAAATAATTGAAAACATGATCCGCGAAGATTACTGCATCGCAGAATTAACACACGCGCGTACTTTATTTTTCTATTAACTGAACAAAATTGTATAACCGTACAAATATTATTTAAACATTTACGCAAATAAACTAATATTATAGTTGAAAATTTCGGTCTATCGAGTGTTAGAAACAAGTATCCTATTTAGCTTAAGCTTAAGACAAGACACGGTCGTGATTTTGACGACAATGCGAATAGGAAGCGAAGAGTTTCGAGACGTTTCGCAGTTAGTTGCCCTCAGGAGATGAAGGTGTAAGTAGGTAAGAAAGTTATTTCCCGACCGGACACGTTCTCAACCCTTTCACGGTACTCTCTTCTCCCATCTTCCTGATGCCTTCTCTCATCCACCAACGAACACGAGCTTGTACATGACCGTCGCGAAGGCAACGTCTGAATCCGTAACAACTACTACCCCCTTCTTCTTCTTCTTCTTCTTCTACTACTTCTTCTTCTTCTTCATCCCTTCTTCATTTCTTATTCCACTAGATTTTCCTTTCCAAATCTTCTCGACCTCTTCCTAAACGATTATCACCAAAGTAGTTCTCTTACATTTTTAATACAAATGTTCATCTAATTTATTATTTGATAGATAGGGTCCAGTTATTATTTTGTCAATTAAACAAAATAAATAGGTAAAATAATTTTATTTACGAAATATGATAATTTTTTTTTTTATACAAAAATACCAACCCTCTGACTTCTCTGAGTTTAATTTTAATATTATTATTTTATAGTTTGAATAATTATTAAAATATCCTTAAATGCAACATTGAATTTTACGTAATATTTTCATAAGACAATTTGTAATTATTCTTTCATTTGTATTATAATTAATCTATGATAATGGTAAACAAATGATTGTAAGAAATTCATCAAGACCTATTTAAAATCATTATGACACATTATGAAATTAAATAGAACATAGATCGAGTAGATCATTTTTCTAAGATCTTCCATCACGAAGTTGTTCGTTACGTCGCATCATTTCCTCGCATTGAAAGGATAAATGATCACACGCGAGGCACGTATATCATGGAATTGTCGTCAACGTTCTAACGCGACAGACTACCAGTGTATATCTGATTCTCATTCGTCATTTAACATAGCACTTGGTTGAAGCTACACAAAAGAGAGAGAGAGAGAGAGAGAGAGAGAGAAAGAGAGAATAAGAAATGTTAAATGTCGCTGAAAAATAATACGAGGGGCATGCTTCCTTATGAATGACGAACAAATAAAACGGAAAGAAAAAAAAAAAGAGGACAAACAACAAAGCAAATCGCGAGGTACTATAATTGACTAAGAAAAAAAAATAATACCGCAATTGTTTTCTAATCGTATTAAATCGAATCTCTTAAATACACTGACAAATAAAAATATTTCTAATACGTTGACGTAATATCGTATTTACCATTATAAAAATAACAACTTTGTACAAATACGAGTACGTATAGAAAAAAAGAAAAAAATGAGAAAAATAAATAAAAAAAAAAAAAAAATAAAAATAAAAAAGGGAGGTTAGACTGAAAGAGCTTTCTTTTCATGACACAAAGGAAGTATTTTATAAGGACAATTAGAATACAAGGGGGTAAGATAAGGGCAGCACAAGGCACATTTCCGTGGTGCAAGGTGCTTGTCCGGTAAGGTCGCTTAAGTCGTTTTAAGTGGACGCTAATGTTGTTCGGGGATGGGTTTGAGGTAAAGTGAGTGAGTGAATGAAAAAGAAAAAGAGAGAGAGAGAGAGAAAGAGGGTTGGTAATTCTTTTCTAAAAACGCTCGCGGAAAAGTCGTAGTCACTTTGTCCGACGGATATACGTTGAGTGCACGCATGCCTTTCGTTATTTAATATACACGCCGATCTATATCGACTGCAACAAGGCGCGAGTGACACGCAAACTTACTATACCTGGCTAACTACATGCATACACGCATACACGTACATGCGTGCGTGTTTATACACTACCGATCAAAAGTTTCAACTCCCCAATATAAACTCCGCAAAAATAAGATATATATATATGTAAGAAAATACTGTAATGTCTTAAAACGTCATTAGATTTGTTAATATTCGATAGAACAACGACAATTGATTAAAACATTTTTACGCAAATCTCCGAGTAATTTGAAACTTTTGTCTGGTAATGTATACACGTGTATGTATGAATATATGAATCCATGAACGTATGTAAGCATTGCCAATGGGTTGTATTTGTGTCGTACAACGTAGTTGCAACGAGTGCAATGCGAGCAAGAGAGAAAGAGAGAACGAGAAAGAGAGAGAGAGAGAGATAGGGAGAGAGAGAGAGAGAGAGAGAGAGAGAGAGAGAGAGAGAGTTGACGTTGACCAGAGCACAAAGACCCCGCATGACAGTTCGTCGCAAATGCCTTATTGTCCTATGCTGCGACTCGTGTTTGTACCTAATGTTAAACAAACTATTGTAAACGCAAACGCTGACAATATCCTGATTAACGTTCTAACTAACGACCGTTATTTCGCTACGGCCAAAGCATCCGCATAGAAGGTGCAAAACAATAAGCCGGAACGTGGCATCGGGTAGCTGGCTACCTCTAACAGCTTCGATAACCGACCACATTCGATATCTATATTGTTTTATGCTTCTCTTCAACAACACTTTACACTTTACACTTCTCTTTAGATTCAGTTTATTTTTATTTGTATTTTATTTTTGTTGGTTTCTAAATAATTGAACAATCTCCATTCGATTTGATATTTTTTGCATTGTTTCAAAAATGTTTACCTTCGTAAAGAAAATATTTTAGAAATTTCATTAGTCTTACATCTAAACAATATCCCCAAAACAATTGTAATAATCCTATTGAATATTCGTATTGTTTCGCATTTCCGCTTGAAAATATTTTTAAAATTTCCTTTTTTATTTTTTAAACACATCAATTGCAATGAAATATATGTCGATGCATTCGTATACGAAGGAAATGAAATCTACGTAATGAATATTAGACTTGGGGAAATTAATCGTTAGGATGTGACGTTTATCTTCGAATTTGAGTAAAATTAGCGAGTAAGAAGGGTGGAAAGTCTAAAGGAAAGATTTGCGAAAGGGAAGAAGAGAAACTCCATCGTTTTCCCAAAAGGAACACCCTTCACTATATTTCTCTTTCTCTCTCGCCCCCCCCCCACACCCCTCCCCCCTCTCTCTTTCTCTTTCTCGTTTTTGAAGGGTTCGTTGAAGCACGTGCGCATCCTTATCGCGAAGCTAAGGGAAATAAAAAAAGGAGAAGCGCGCGTGTGCCAAGAAGAAAGAGGAAAGAGGTAGAACGCGAGGAAGTGAGGTGACGCAACCCTGTCGCAGAAACTGCGAGAAGGGCTCGTACTTCCTGGAATTTTCCTGAGTGAGAAAGACAGACCATACGGAAACAGGAAGAGAGAGAGAGAGAGAGAGAAAGAATATACGTAGGAAAGTGTAATGCACGTACGTGAACGTAAAAGAGAGAGAGAGAGAGAGAGAGAAAGATATATAGATAAAGAGAAAGAAATAAAGAAAGATAGAAATAGAGAGAAAGAGAGAAAAGCAGAAAGGGTTTGGGAGTTAAAGGCTAAACGGCCGGGATGCGCGCCATGCATAACAATTAGCCTGGGAAAATCATGAAAACGGACCTCTTTTGACTCTGTACCGCTACTGGTCCTCCATCTCACTCTCTTACTCTCTCCCTACCTTTCTTTCTATCCTCCCTGCAACCCTCAGCACACCCCCTTAGCTTTCCACCTCTGTCGGAAGCATGGCGAGATAACGGAGAGTTACACGCCCTTCCTTTAATCCTTTCCTGTAGATTCTCCTCCTCGGTGTTCCTCTCAGTGACTCTCACTTTCTCTCTCTCTCTCTCTCTCTCTCTCTTTATGTTTCTTCTTTTTTATTTGTCTCCCCCAGTACCATTCTTTTGATTCATTCAAATATATATATAAACTCGAAAACTTTCAATAAATAGACCGGATGCTCGTCGAGTTCATTCATTGATATTTCAATCGAATAATCCCTTCGCGTTGAGTCGGGCATGCTTATTAGATGTTTTAAAGGGATGATGGATAAGTATTGTCCGCTTTTAATACGTTTAATATTACTGGACACGCGACAATATTTTTTCTTTTATCTTATATATACCTTAGTTAACATCAAGATGGGGTTTGCTAATCGATCAACGTCAATATTATTTTTTTATTCGTAATTGAAGATATCGTAAGAAAAATATAATTATTTTTTTTTGTTTAACCCTCCCCCCCCAGCCCTCATAACGTCGCGCAAACATTCTTTCATCGTCACGAATTTCTCGAGCGTTATTTCGAGCTTACATTAGTAGAAAGTTCTAAATTCGGAGTAAGAAGACAGGAGTATATGACGGACATAAAGCGGAAATAAGCGAGCTTTCGTGAAGGGTGGAAGGGAGGAGGGATGAAGGAAAGAGAGGAAGGGTTGATATCGCATCGTCTTTAAGGAGAGCAAGAGCACCACCGTGTCGAGGGATACACGCACGTACGGCCATATTAAGTCCCGAGTAATATATGGGATTCCTTCTAGGCAAGATGCTCCTTAACATGATTTACGTAATCTTACAATACGCCGTGCCAGGTTACTCTGGTCACCTATTGTAATATATTACATTGAAGAACCCTAAGGAAATTCTCATTCCTCTTATCGTCTTAAGAAATTACGGATAATTGTGGTTTAATTTTTAATCTATTAAAATATTTCTAAACAATGAAGCATGACATTAAAGAAAAAAAAAAGAATGCATCAAATATTAATTTATAATTTCCAATACAATTATACGATACGTCGAATTTAATTTATAAACTAAAATAATTATATAAATATACAAGGGGTGTTAAAAAAAATCATTTCATATTTATATAGTATATAAGATACATTGTACTAAGAAAAAAAGCTTTAGTAAATATAGGTCGAAAGGTTAACCCGTTTCTGAGATATAAACATTTTTGTTTGTTATTATCATAATTGCTGTACTATTGAATTTTTGATGTTCACAGAAGATTTTTCACGTGTCCACCTTCTATTTTTACACACGCTTGGCATCTTCTTTTTACAAAGTCGCGACGAACTCTCTCTTGAAAATAAACAAAAAAAAAAATGGAAAAACAAAAACAACAAAAATAAAATTAAATTACGAAAAAATAAAAAGAGAATTTCAAATTAGGAAAAAAAATAGAAAGAAACGTCGGCCAATCAGGCAAAGCTCGGAATTCAATTCAAAATGAACCAAAGTTTAAAATGAAAAAAAAAATAAAAAAAAAAAACAAAAATTACTGGAGTTTGTGAAAGATTTGAGGTTTTTCTCCAAAAAAAAAACTTGACTTCAATTATTTTTTTTTATCTTTTTCCAAAAAGTGCATTTAAAAACAAATAATTTAAAAAAAAACCTCCCGATAAATCAATTTTCATCAAAGTTACGGCTATTTGAAAGAAAAAAAAGCCATTTTTTTTCAAAATTCATAACTTTTTTGGAGTTGGGTAAAAAAAAAATTGAAAAAAATTCTCAGAGAGGTGTTTTCAATGGAGTAAAAAATGATAAAAAAGTTTCAGCCAAATCGAAAGGGGTCGTGATCAAAAGTGGTCAATTTGACGTGGAAAATACCCCATATAATATATTATATATATATATATATTTTCTTAATTCTTCATTACAACACTATCATTACCACGCCATATGTACTTAAAAATGATAAATACCCTACAAAATTTATCTTAATACATCTACGAATATTCAAACAAAACCAAAAATAAGATTGATAGAAAAACGACAAAGAATAGGTGGTAGTGGTACTAATCGAAAAAAAAAAAAGAAAAGTATTCATTCGGAAACGTAGAGTTTGAATAAAATTGGGACACCTGTTACGTTCATCGTGGATACAAAAGTTTTTCGTCAACGAAACACATTTTCCCTCGTACGAACGGAAGATATATACATGCGACTCGTATTACGTTGTCCTCTTTCTCTCCCTCTCCCTCCCCCCTCCCACTCTATCACTCTGTCTGTCTCTCTCTCTCTCTCTCTCTCTCTCTTGTCTAGTTCATACTCGTTCTTCTTCTATTACCGAAGCAATAGCCGGTAATAGAGAGTTCGCGCGTCTCGTTTCTACGAGCAGAGTGTAACGCGCGCGTTCGCGGTTCTAAATCTAAATCTCAATCGCACTGGGCGGAGCATGCATAATACGACAGAAACGTTCTAACGCGTATAGAACGTATTCTACTACCACCCACTTGATACCCCGTGACCTAAACAGGAAATCCTCCTTTCAGGTAATTGCATGACTCGGTTAAATCTGCAAACGACTAACGGCAGTTCAATTAATCAATTATACTCGCGACGGTTACTACGATTGTCACCGAGAACAGTAACAAGGGGGAGGAGGTGAAGGAGGAGTAGAAACTCGTCCCACTGAGATTTTCACAATTTTCTATTGAAATTTTCTTCTTTTTCTTCTTCTTCTTTTTATTTTTATTTTTTTGTGGTTCTATATTTTCAAATCAATTTAACGTTAGATATAATCGTTTTATCTTATTCTATATAGGAATTATATTTTTTTCATATAAAATTATAAAAATGATATTAATAATCATGGCTCTTATCTTACGATTAATTAGAAATTGTGTTTTGTATGTGAGTGATACCTTAATGATTAGTAAATGCATCGAACCGATTCCGAGAATGAAGAAAACTGAATTAAACCGCATTATTTCTATTGTTCTAAAATCTATGCGTTGCTGTCCCAAGTGTAACCTTGACGTACGGTATATTGTGTGAGTTCGTGTGCATGTAGATAAATACGTGTTTCCTTAGATTCCGTCTTCGTGTCTGTAAAACTGTCGTCGAAATAAGTAGATCTTATCGTTGACAATTCTTTGACGTAATATACAAATATTTTGTACTTTTTCAAGATTTTTAATATGCATACAAACGAAAACAAGAAATTAATAATTCTTACGCATGGAATAATTTAATTGTTTTTTTTAATAAAAAACAAATTAATATCCGACCTTGTAAACTGTAATACAAGATTATTATTATTATTAATTGTAAAAATGATGTGAATAATCATTTATATCTTAGGTGTTTAATTTGATATTAAAACACATTGTATATTTTATCGTTTGAACGATGTTAAATGTTTAGAAATCTAATGGAAACATAAGATACCACGTTGAATTACCGCGTTGAATATTGTTCAAAGCTATAACAGTGAAAACAATCGTCCCATCAACGTCATTGTCTAGGAGATAAATCCGTCTAGGTATAATAACTACGACGTGACGATGTTTCTTTCGTATGATTATTCTACAAATAAATGTATAAACGCGTATATATGTGCGTATATGCGTACATACATAGATATTCTTATGATATTAAGAAATTACGAAACTTGTTGGTATGCCGCTATTGTTCGTATCGACTATCGTCGAACGGTGCAACTTTAAACCTTCTATAACATTTTGTAACTTTTCAAATCGCGTAATTAAATACAAAAATATGAACATGTGTATACATAAAGGTATTTAACTTTTTTTTTATTATTTCACATATAATTATTCACGTAAGAAATATTTTATTATTTTTTTAAGCATTATTTATATTATAAATTATAGTTTAACAATAATTTATTACAATATTTGCCATGTGTTTTAAAATACAGGGTGTTGGGTTGACAAGTTCTGAGCCACAATAAGAAAAAAAACAATTTTTATTGAAAAAATATAAGTTAATTTGACCGAAAAAAAAATTCTTTCTATGTTAAGTTCGTAACTTTTTAAATCTACTCGCGTATAGTGTTAGAAAAGTTTATTTCAAAAATACGATATATTTAAAATAAAATTCTATTTAGACCAAACTTATCTGATTATAAATGAATAATATAACATTTTTCCAAATTTATTTCTTTGTAGATACGAATTTACAATTGTGATAATGCGAAAATATTCTATGTTAAAAAAAAAGAAAAAAAAAAAAACAACTAGAAATTTTTGTTTGAAACATTATTCTATATTCTTTAATTAACTCGAGAACAAAATTGAGTTACACAGAGGATTAAGCGTATTTTTTAATCTAAATTACGAATTTGATAAATTTTTAGATAATATATGAGCACTCCTGATATTTTTACGTGAAAAAGTTAGAGAATTGGTGAGATGAGAGGAAGGGGAAACATACTTGGACATTTTGGTCAGACATGAAAAAAAAAAAAAGAAGAGAAAGGTTACAGATGGAAAATCACGTATTCTGTAACGAGGAATACAAATGATCTAATTTACAAAAAATCTCAAGGGCTTTTGATATCAAAATATCGAAAAAAAAAAAACCAGAAAACAAAAAACAAAACAAAAAGGAATAAAAAGAATTGTTTTTTATCGACCACCAAATGTCAGATATCCTAGGTGAGAAAAAACTAATTTAACCGAGCTAATAATATAAATCCAGTATTCGATATTCGTTGTACGCGAGCGACTAGTCGTCTGACTAAGTCGAATATGTGTGTGTGTTAGAGAATATATCACTCTTGGGATATCTATGTATGTATGTATGTATGTACGTGTACACGTAGTACGTATTTACACGTGTAAGTGTACACGTATATCCGATAGTAACATTTGACCGATCAATACATCAAAAATGATAACGGAAAAGGGTGTACGATGTAACTCTATTTCACATATCTATTTTATATACTCTCTGATGTAAACAGAAAAAAAAGAAAATAAAGTAAAAGAGAAAAATTGCACAGGTGCGCAAGGGGTGCATACACAATTTGAACGAATTCGATGAAAATCTCATGATACCAACGGGGAGGAATATTTATTTTCTAGTTATTAGGATTTCAATTAAAACGTTGTTATTTGTTGTGTTTTAAATATTTACTACTTTGTTAATAATATCAAATTTAGAAATACTTATTTTTATAATACAAGAAGGTATTACAATGGGTGTATTTTGTTTTTTATTATATCGTTGTAATTGTTAAAATATTGTTGTAATAATAAATGTTTATTTTTTTTATAATTTCAACATAAATTTGAATATACGAAAAGTAATTGTGCAAATTTGTTAGATATAGAAAAAAATTAAGCGTGCACCTTTTTTTTATCTTTTCCTCATCTTTATGAAAAAAATAATACTTATTTATTATACTGATTGGTCTACGTTTCTTTTTTCTTTCGACTCTTTTTTTTTTTTTTGTATTATATTTATTTTCTCTTTTATCACAATATTTGACGTATTACTGATCTTCATTCTCGCGTTCGTTACAATGAAACTAAAATATAAAATTTTCTATTTAAACTTTCGCCATTGAATGACTATACAAAGTTGATAATTAGACTAGGCAATAAATCTGAAATCAGTCGAACGGGTTCACAGACAAAAGTAACTAGTATTTAAGTATAGAAATATGCGTGTATAGAAACAGGTAAATAAGAAATCGTTATACTGAGTGACTCTATTCAAGAAGGGTATTACGAAACTCTTGTGGAAAACATAATCCTCTCTCTCTCTCTCTCATTCTTTCCCTTTCTCACTTTTTCTTTCTCTTATTTTATCTTTTATTTTGTTCTACTTTAAAACGCAAGGAGAACGAACGAAAAGAAAGAAAAAAAGGAGAGAAAAAAGAAATACTTGAAAGAACACATCGAACGTCGTCGCATGCACAATTTTGCGCCAGTAATTTAAATGTACCTCCTATATGCATTGCATTTACAATCACGCGTGCGCGTGCAAAACACGCGGAGAAAAAGAGATCAAACGAAAAAAGAAAGAGAGGGAATGTGAGAGAGAGAGAGAAAGATACTCGAGTTCAAAGCTTAGCAACGTACGAAACATGCTGCCTCACTTTCATTTTCTTTTCTTTACTTTTTATCTAATGGTTAAGGTTTTTTTGTTCTCTTGTAAATTATTTATAAATAATAATTTATAATAATAATAAAATGAAAAAAAAAGAAAAGAAACGATCTCACGTAATACACGAAACTCTAAAAAACAGAAATCATTTTTTCCGATCTAAATGTTCCTTTCTATCAGTTTCCTTTCATTTACTATTTTATCGAATTTAACTCTACAGTTCCTATACTTTATGATTTTTTAATTCCATGAGTATTTACGTTATACAACTATTTGTCTAATATTTCATATACAATTCGAGTATGTTTTTTCTGTATTTTTTATTCGCAAAAATCAATGAAAAACAATAATCATATTTCACGCGTATTTAAATTATATTTTTAAATATAATATTTATTGTAATTTTAAATGTATAAATGTGAACAGAATTTTGATTGATGAATAAATATTAATATTAATAATCGTTATAATTTATAATTTAAATGATTCGGTTACAACTTCAGTATCATTTCAACTCTTATTATACTTGGTGATTGTCAAAGTTACTAATCGATGACACACGTACTATGCGGGTGTCGCATGAACGTCCTTGTAATTGCGTCGTTTCTACAACGAATCATTGCACCTGTCACTTATACCAAGTACGTCGTAAAATTGTTGGAAATTGTACATAAATCAAACGATGACATACATACATGGTAATAGGTAAGACAAAACTAAAGAACAACGGAAAGAATTTCAAGAATTCAATATTCTACTCAACCATTTTTAAAAGTTACACCAATTCAAACTATTTTTTAATGTCGCGAAGTAACAGTAAAAAAAAAAAAAAAAGGAAATTTATGCATTTTTACGTACCAAGTTATATTAGAATTCCTTAAAATCCTTTAGAAAAATCTTATTAAATGAATGTTGACTCGCGTTCAAAATGTGAAATCACTATAATTGAATTATCGTCACACCACTTATCTAACAAAAAATAATACAAACTTCTATTCACCGAATATTTACTCACTCAAAACTAAATCACAATAATTGAATGATCATCGTCACTTATTTAAAAACAAAAACACAAAATCCTGTTCACCGAATCACGACTGACACAAAAAACTAAATATCACTATAATATTTTTCATGATCATCACATATCTGAAAAAAATAAAAAGAAAACAATACAAAAAACCAATGATCACAAATTAAACACTTCGAGGTACGATTTGTAGAAACATTTCGAACTTTCATTTACTATTAGAAAAATATTGCGAATAATAAATTATGTGGCTTTTTTTTCTCTATTAGAATAAAAAAAAAAAAAAAAAATAAAATCGAAGTACGAAGGACGACGACGGGTCACACTAATCAACCAGTATGATGCCGCGAGATGTCCGTGACTGTCGACGTGCTGAGACACACACTTTAATAACAATGCATTGTTAACAACAGTCCACAATAGTTTCTTTTGATAATACGAAGCCGCTTGGCACGTCACCGTTTACTCTTTCTTTCTTTCTTTCTCTCTCTCTCTTTCTCTCCCACTCAACCACCCCCTTCGCGTTTCCTCACTTCTCTCGCATATCTACGTAGTGGACCGAGGAGAGTCCTATTATCGGTGGCGGTTCAATGAAATCTTTGAACGCCATGCTCTCTCTTTCTATTTATGTTTACATCTATATATATATATATATATATATATATATATATAATAATAATAATATTATATTTATATATGTATGTATATTTCATTTCTATCTATCAGTTGTTTACTCCGATGCTGCTATTAACGCCTGTTTATGCCATTCTTATAGTTTGTATTCATTTATATAAAACTCTCTTTATTTTTAATAATATTTAATTATTTTTGTATAATTTAATATTGTACGTCAATCATATATTTGAATCAAAATTTTGAAAAAGTTTTTACCCTATCAATCCTTAAAGTGATAAAATGTTAATTAGACACAGTACTATTTTCATAATCATGTGATTTTTATATGACAAAAAGTTGCACCCATAAGACTACTTTTAGATTATAAAATTTTATTTAAATTATATTTTCTATATCTCTTATTATTTCAATTTTTATCAAATTAATTCTACCAAAATAAATTAAATTAACTTAATTTTAAATCATCAAAAAGGGTTGTTAGCTTTCTGCATAACTTGATTCAATCACTTCACTTGTTACACGTATTATCATTATTGTTATTATAGTTACTATGTTGATTGTCACAGAACAGTACGGGTGATTGATTATCTTTGTTGCAGATATCAATTATCAATGTTAATAAGACAGATTCAATGTAATAAATATTCACAGTAATAAATTCAAACGTTTGTTCGACGTTAAAAAATTATGACACAATTTATTTATCACACACACACAGTCAATATAATAATTATATATATATATATATTTTTATATTTATTTCTATCTTTCTTTTTTTTTATTTCTTATTCACATTCCATTCTATCAATGATACTATGTCATTCGTTTCTTATTCTTTTAACGAAAGAGTATCTTGCCGAATTCCGTACGGTAATAAAACGCTCGTATGTCTATTTGTCGAACGCACGCCTACAAATGTATTCTGGGATCGTTCACAAAACAACCAAGTGACATCAGCTTATGAATTATGAACGAGGAAGCGTGTCAAAGAAAAATACATACAATATACATATACAAGTTCTATATTACTTATTGTCTTTGATAATTCAATTCATCAATCAAAATCTTCTAAGTTAACTGAATGATCTTGTGATCAATGAATTTTGATTATTATTAAAAATTTGTAAATCTTTTCAATAACCAATTACGTAATTGTAAATACACGATATTAAACGAAATTATTTCTATTTATGATAACAAAAGAAAAATTAATATGTTAGTATTGGGATTGAACGATTGATGAAGATTAATGGAATTCAATAAAATTGTTACACTATTTCTACTAGCCAATTACAAACTTTTAAATATATATAATATTTCTACAAATAATTTTGCATCTGTTTTAATTAAAAAATTAAAAAAATTAATAAATATAAAAAATAGTTTGAACATATAAGTTAATACAAAAATATTCACAGTTTGTTTTCTGTTATTCGTTTCACCCTGCATAGCTCGTGTAAAGACAAAGTGAGAGAGAAAGAGAAAGAAGAGAAAGAGAAAGAGAGAGAGAGAGAGTGTAGTCTATAAATAACCGACTGTTTACTCGCTTCTACCTTTAAACGCTCTTTAATATTCTTTATTTCGCGAGTAAAGGCCTAAAGAGGCCTAAAAAAACAAAATAATAAAACAAGAGCAAGTATTCACACACCCCCTCCCATCCCACACCTCCCCAAAAGGCAATAAATAAATGCAACAATTTTTATATTTTCATCTTAAACTATAACTCAAGAAATATATTATCGATTTTCAATATTTTTTTAACAAATTTGTTTCAATCGATTTGTCTACTAATTATCATCGTATCAAATTTATAGTCTCTTCAAAATTAACTAATTATTAATTAATTTATTATTATAAAGAATATCGGGGAGAAATACAAAATTTATGAACGTATAAAAAATTTGTGACAGATGATATATAAAAGTAAGGAAAAAAGAAAAGAAAAAGAATATAAATAAGCACTCGATAATTTTATTTTAAAACAATAATAAATTGTAGATAAAACGATAATTATGATAAAAATTTCATAATCTGAGAAATGAACCACTTTCGCGGTGTTTTATGACTCCACCTATCACATTTATATACAGAGTGTCCCAAAAAATACTAGATCATTACGAGAAGTGATCAAATATATTTTATCAAAAAGCCCCACTATTGTCAAAAACAAAATGATGATCATTTGAACAATACAATCAATACAGAAGACTTATTTTAAAAATGATTTTTAAGAAATAATATTTATTGTTTATAAAAGAATAAAAATATGAATGTTTATTTTTAAATAGTCTATTAACTTTTGGACCACTCTGTACATATATATATATATTTTATACATATAAATATTATATATGTATGTATCATTAACATACTGTCTTCTCGGAAAAGACAATTACTTTTTGGACTGAGAAAAGATAGAATGCAATTACTTTTTATCACCGACTGTAAAGACCGTTCATAAGTAATATAATAAACGAGAGGTAAATGAATCGTGAGAGTATCACAGCAAAGGATTAATGTTTCTAACGATGACAATTCGACACCTTGTCTCAATAATACTCAATAAAATAAAAGACAAAGGAATCGGGTTTAAAGTATAAAGAAAAAAGGTAAAAAAAGAAGAAAAAAAAGTATTACGTACATTTAGGATCATAAAAAATCGCAAATCGTTCTCTTTATCGAACTTTTGCTTATATGAAAATATATATATATATAAATACAAGAGAGAGAGAAAATTTTAATTTCTCAACGATAATGCTACTCTTGCGTGCCGTCCCTTTTTTTTTTTTTTTTCTCTTTCCCCCTTTACCACCCCCGACTTCTCTCCCTCCTCTAGAATAATATAAATGCACGCACAGTGGATAAAGCGCTGTAATAATCTCCCCATCTCGGTGAAAGTATCGCTCTCTTGGTAAAGTACCTTCTCCACATATGCATGTATATTAGTATATGTGCATATGTTTATACTTATGTTTATAATATATGTAAATGTGTATGGTATAAATTGTATATCCATGCATTTCTTTATCTCGACGCATACCTTGCGTACGCTCATATAAATAGAAGCAAATGTCGTCTTTCAATGTATTTGTGTGTTTGTTGTGTATATCCTTATGTGTAACTGTGTGTGTGTGTGTGAGAGAGAGAGAATGGCCGGTCGAAGGCGCAAAAGTTGATCTCGAAAGAATATAACACTGGATTAAATACGAGTCGTTAAATCGTTCGATCTCGTTGATTGCTAACCTTCTTTCTTCCTTCTTACGATAAGTCTAATTGACTATTACGTTTATATTCATGTATATACGTGTGTGCGCGTGTGTGTATTTATTTATGTGAACCATGAATTTTATTAATATTAAAAGAAAAGTATAATAGAAAAAGATGTCGATTATTTTTTTTTTTCTTTCTTTTTTTTTAATATTTAATCGTAGTAAATTTTTTATCATCACGATGCAAATCTTATTTTTTAATTAGAATTTTTATGTACAAAGTGTAGGAGTTTGTTTTTTTTTTTTATAGCTAAACTAATTAACAAGTTTATAATATTTTAATATTTCGTAGTGATAAAAATGATCGACCTTGATTCTGTCTAGTTAAAACTTAAAAGAAAAATTATCATTAGTATAGAAAATTATTACGAAAAATGATGACCTTTTTTAAAATTCGAATAATAAAATAATAAAATTCTATAATGCTTCTAATATTAAAGATTGTAAATAAATAAATGAAAAGAAAAAGAAAATTTGATTAAATCTCACAAACAAAAATATTAATCAAAATATATGCAAAACACAAATAACCGAGTATACATGTTAAAAAAGTAATGAAGATCATTGGTAACGAAGTATTTGTTGATAGAAGAATGAAAATTTGATTAAATAGTATATAATAGAAAATGTTAATAATGATCTCGGGGTTCAGTAACAAATTGATACTGGTTTTCTTCGTTACTCGTCACATGGCACGCACGTGCTTCTTTTATAGACACCACACACATACACACACACATATAAACATGGAACACGTATATACGAGCGTCCTGATTTCGAGATCGTCGAATGAATCGACGTTATCGTTATCATCGTTCTTCGAGCTAACTTTCACCGCGTCTCGAATCGAATCGAATCGAAGAATAAGAATAAAAATAAAAATAAGAATAATATAAGAAGAAGAAGAAGAAGAAGACGAAGATGAAAACAACGACAAAGTACTGTTCTCGAAGAAGAAAGATCGAGAAGAACGATTAGAAGAGAATGACGAGCTATGTAAGTATGTATATAAGTATATATAAGTATGATTGTGTATTGGTGAAGGGGTGGAGAAGAAGAAGAAAAACACAACAACAAAAAATGAAAAGAAAATAAAAATAAAAAGAAAGAAAGAAAGAAAAATATCAGCGTGTATTATCAGCGTGGCGTCGACTTTCTTCCCACGCGTTGCTTCCAATGAGATAGACGAAGAAAGAAACATAAAGAGAAAGAAAGAAAAAAAAAAATCATAAATCAGAAAGAGAAAGAGAAAGAAAGAAAATTTATTTCTATAGGTTGTGGATCGAGTAAGTGTAAATAAAGAAATCGTCATATGAAACATAAATACATTTAACGATTGTAATAATAATAATAATAATAATAATAATCAATATAAATATGGGAAATTAGATTAAAAAAATAAAATAAAGAATGAAAAAGGTAGATAGAAAGAAAGAAAGAATGAAAAGGAAGGAAGGAAATAAAATTTATTATTATAGGCTGAGAATCAAGTATCAAAAAAAAATAAATCTTCATATAGAACATAAATAACTCTAACGATCGTATTAATAATAATACGAATAAGGAATAAAATTATTTCTTAAAAAAAATAAATACGAAAAAGAGAAAGATAGGTACATATATCGGAAAAAAAAGAGAGAGAAAGAAAGAATACAGTTATTTCAATAAACCGGGGGGGATCAAGTATAAACCAAAAACCTCGTTAGATAAAATACGAAAATATATCTAATAACTACAATAATAATAATAAGAAGAACAAGAAGTAACAAAGGATTAAAATGGAAAAAGGTAGATAAACAAAAAGAAAACATATATAAATGATTAATCATATTGAGAAATCGAGTGGAAAGAAAACAAAATAAAATAAAATATAATCAAATAAAAAGTAAATGAGGTATAGAGAAAACAAGTCGGAGTAGCAATTATGTATGAATATATATATCTGTTAGAAAACACGAATCGAGGATTACAATTCGGAATACTAATATACTTAAAAATGTACACACGATCGATAAGAATAATGAATAAAAATAAAATGATAGAATTATGAAGTTGCGATAAAATAGCGCGCTTTTGCAATTAGCAATGGTACACGTGTTCTTTACGTATACCTTTGCTAAACGTATTCGCATCTCTGTCATCGTCTTGTCATTGTCATCATTGTCGTAGTCGTAGTCGTCGTTCTCGACGTCAACATCGAAGTCGTCATTGGACATCGGTTACGGAAGTAATGATTCACGCAAGCAAAAGCCGGTTAGATACCTCCTCTTCTGTGTACCACCCCGCCGACGCTTTACGCTACTTCTTTCCTTTCTCTTTTTATCTTTGTTTTTTTTCTCTAATTCATTTGTTTTTTTTTTTTTTTTAAATCCCTATCTCTATCCCTATCTCTATCTATGGAACGTTTAATCTCTAACAAAGTGTTTTACTTGCTCTCCTTCATTCATACACGTAAAATATTCTTTTTTCAAGTTATAAGATTCTAATCTCTAAAACGTTACGCTTAGATACTTCATATTAATACGTTTAGTTATTAGTTATTATTTTTTTCGTCTGACTTATTGTTAACAATGATAAATTGATACAAATTCGATTTGATTTTATTAAACGTCCAATTTCTAGTAATTAACTTACTATCTCTTCATAAACGTATGTTTTTTTTTTCTATTCTTGTATATATCAGACGATAAATAAGTAAAACATTAGAAGTGACGACACGTAAACGCGAAGTTTTACGTATCTTCATATTTATCCAACGAGAATCGAATTAATCATTCAAAAGTAAAGAGAATAATAATAAGAAGAAGAAGAAGAAGACAAAAATAAAAAGAAAATTGTTGTAATTAAAAACAAACCTTCCTTATTCTTCTTTTTCCTCTTCTTTCCTTCTTTCCTTCTTTCCTTCCTTCCTTCCTCTTCTTCACCTTTTGTCACCAAAGTCACGCGATAATATAATCAACCATCGAATCACACTATAAAACTGCACCCGACACTTTTCTTCCCCTCCTTCGCGTCTTCTTCACGTGCACGAACACATAATTCACTCGTTGCATTTATATATTCCAAGAGACAGGAAAACAAAAGAACAATAAACCACTACTATCGCTAAGGAAAACAACAATAATAAAATATAATATCTCGCATCACACATACATAAATATATATATATATATATATATAATATGTATAAAATATGTAGATAATTGGAAATGATATTATAAATAACACCGACGACTAACTTAACTGACTTAACTGACTGACTGGCTGACTGGTTAACAAACATGCATGTACAGAAAACTTAAGTGTCACTTTACACAAAACTCGCGCGCCGTTCGGCGCGCAGCCGCGTACGAGAGTTTCGATTTCGCGTTGCACACCTCACTCTTGCCAAACTGATTCTGATGTTGTTAGTAGTGAATAACAGAAAAGAGAAGAGAAGAGAAGAGAAGATAAAAAATAAGAAGAGAAAAGAGATGCTTACGTCTCGTACTCGTTCGCGTATACTGGTAAGTAAAATAACATACATATACGTACATAGTTGTATCGTCCTAGTCCAACACGAGTCTGTGAGTTATTGTTGATTGTTGTCAGTCGGTGTATTCCAATATGTATCTATCTTCTTCTTCTCTGATATACACATTAACCTGCGCGCAGACAAACACATACAACCGGAATACACGTGTATATTTCTATGTGTGCGTCTCTCTCTCTCTCTCTCTCTCTCTCTTCTCTTCTTTCTTTCTTCCTGTCTTTCCCCCCTTTCTCTTTGGATGTTTAATACATATACGTGTTACACGATTAACTTCGTATCTTGAAATCGATGACTCACGCGAGAAAGGTCGCGAACGAGGGAAAAGCAACGAATCGAAGAGAAAAAAAAAAAGAGAGGAGGGAAGGTTTACGTACGCTCGTTCACTCCTCGTCGTCGTTCACGTATGCACCGCTCGAAGAGCCGCGAGAGAACGAGTGTATACTCTCTCTCTCTCTCTCTCTCTCTCTATCTCTCTTTCTGTCTTTCTCTTTCTCTCTCACTCTCGCGGAACAGATCAGCAGAGCGCGAGCGCACGGCCCCCACGTTGTTTGTCTCTCGCGAGTGGCCTGTTTACATGTTGACTCTCTGTTTACGCGTTTAGATCCTCTACATCCCCCTCCCAACCCCACTCACCCCCTCGCTATAGCTTTATACCAACATCCCCCACCCCATCCCACTAGCCGTCTCTATCCTCCCCACCACCACGCTACTAAAACTCTTTCCCCTTCTTCCTCCTCACTGCCACACGCACCTTCTCTTTCTTCATTCTCTCTCTCTCTCTCTCTCTCTCTCTCTATCTGTCTATATCTTTCTCTCTATCTCTCTCTATCTCTCTTTCTGGTTCTGTTTTGCTGTGTGTTGTGCAACTGCTTTCTCTTCTACATGTTCTCTTATTATTATATGACAATTATGTGTTTCTTTCTCTCTCTCTCTCTCACTCTTCCTTTCTTTCTTTCTTTCTTTCTAATTCCATTTCTCCAATTGGACTTCTTCAAGGACAAATTTTTTTAACATTGTAAAAAATGTATTTTAAGATGTCGTTTGTTTACCTCTCTTTTGTTTATTATTTATCACTGATAATG
This sequence comes from Polistes canadensis, assembly GCF_001313835.1. Lineage (NCBI taxonomy): Eukaryota > Metazoa > Arthropoda > Insecta > Hymenoptera > Vespidae > Polistes > Polistes canadensis. The sequence goes on along the minus strand of NW_014569672.1, from coordinate 107,729 downwards.
AAAGAGCCATTCACTTAATGGAAAATATATTAAGAAAAATAACGAACGTAAGTAGTTGAAATTTGCATTTTTTCTTATTATTTCTAATGAGAATAATTTTAATGAAAAAAAAAAAAAAGAGAGAGAAAAATTCTTATCGTTTAATATTTACGACATTTAACGTTGAGGTAATATTTTTTATTAAACGAATACGTCAGCAATGTAGTTTGCTGTTTTGTTTGTTTGTTTGTTTGATATTTTTTTTTTTTAGATACCTGCATTTAGTTTTGCACCTGTTGATCTCCAGTTTCTATTTCTATCTCTTTCTCTTTCTTTTTCTCCTTTTTCATGTCTTTCTTATCTTCAATAATATTCTTGCTCTGGGCTACATTTCCGTCGAAATCTTCTTCCAAGACTTATCTCTAAACATTTTGCACTGTCAAATAAGAGAAGAAAGATACGCTGATAAAAAAAAAAGACACGATAAAACACTTGCTACTTCTCATGTTCGTTAAATTGTATACGATTCTACATCCTTGAAATCATCTCGAAACATATCTAATGTTTAAATCATTACGGATCATTAGAAATAAGTTTATTATTAGTATCAATAATAAGTTTATTGAAATGCAATAACTCGTTTTGATAACCATTTTACGATTATATACGTTCGTACGACACGTGCATGCACATCTAATAATTTTTTAACATTTCTAATTCGAAATATTCGAAATATTCGAAAATTCGAATATTTTTGAATAGAACAATAAAAATTCGATTGATAACGATAAATACAATACACACACATTAAGTATCCTTTTTTTAAATCTCCTTGGAAATACAAAATGTTTGAAATATAAAGAATAATTTGAAAAATACTCAACGATAAATTGGAATTGAATTTGATGAAGATATACGTCGAAGTATGAAAAGAATTTGGATTAAACATGCTTTCGTAATAAAACGATCAACGAAAAGTAGGTAATGATACTTAATAAAAACATGGTGGATTCGGTCGGAGCGTTTGCTCGATGAAATTCGTCTGGCAAGTTGGACGAGATGTGAGCGAGTCTTTCGACGAGTTGGACAAATTTCTTTGGCAGCAGACTCATGCGTCATATAAACCGGACTACTCATCCTGCTTTTATTTTCAATCATCTTTCACCGACAAAGTTGATACGCTTCGACGACATCACAAATTGAATTTACTTGAAAACTTCTATCCTTCTCTTTCTATCTCTCTATCACTCTTACATACACACATAAATACCCATACATATACACAAATCAACCAAACATAATTCACTGCAATTGCAATACACATTGCACTCAATTAATTTAAATAATATGTTTTTATCTCTAGCAAATTGTTAAATAAAAATGTGACCCTCTTTTAAAAAGAGAAGAACATTTAATGTGCATTTGAATTATTTCTAGTGAAGAGGATTGTTTTATAGAAATGGAAATTTAAGTATAAATATCCAACAAATTTTGTGTATCTCTCACTTTCTAATCGTTTAGAAGGAATAAGAAACTATAATGATCAAAAGATTAAAAAACTTAGCATTGAATTTTTTAAGATTACATTAATCTCGTATTAGACGTTAAATCGACTAAACAATGTTTCTTTTTAAAAACATAAAATTCTTCCTATCTAATCTTCATAAAAAAATAAATACAAGATTTGAAAAGAAAGTATCTAAAAATATTTCTCTATTACACTCGTACACACGTACGATGATGTAATGAAATTGTTCTTCTATCATTCTTGTCAAGTTAAAATGTATTAAAACAGCTTTTTAATTGTGAGATTAGAGAAATATAAAAATAGAAAAAAAAAAAAAGAAAGAGAGAAAGAGAAAGAGAAAAACAAGAAACAATAAAACAAGAGACATAGAAAACGACGTCGTAGAATAGTCATTATCAACTTAACGTTATGTCCTTTTCGTTATTTACGTCTCCTTATCGTTAAATTCACGATATATATCGAAATCGGCGATTACGAAGTCACGTGACTACCTCAACAAATAATAAAACAATAAAAAGAAAATAAAAAAGTTATTAAAAGAAGTTTAACTTGACAATTAATATGTGTTTATACTTTTTGTTTGTAATTAATGAAAATAAATAAACAAACATATTATTCATTTTTAAAACTAACACACATATCTACCTTTAAATAATAAATCTATATTCGCGAACATTGCGTTTTCTTGATTATCGCTTAAAATAGAACGTTATCGAAGTTTTAAAGGCGAGATCATCGATCCGAGTATAGAAGAGAGAAGGAAGATAAGTCTGAAACGAGTTAAACTCTTCGTTAAAACAAATTTTCACCGTCGTTGTCGTCGTTTTCCTACTAATTGTAATAGTAATAGTAATAATAGCAATAGTAGTAGTAGTAATCATCGTATATATGTGTTTACGTTGTCCTTGATGTGCGATATTATTAAAAATAATATTATCTTATCACGTGAATGTGAAAATTATATAATGGTTGCTTAATAAACGAGTCTATAGATCGAATTCAACGACCGACTTTTAAATGAACGATACTCGATCGCGTATCGACAAATTAATATCGATTATTATCGAAACTCTTTTTCGATTCCTTTTTTTCAAGCTTGCATGTTTGAACGACCTTAAGATCATCGTTTAAGGTCGGATTTCACAGAACGTGACATAATTCACTTATCGTTTAACCAAGATAAATCATAAGACTATGTGTGCATGTGTGTATGTGTAAATGCATGAGTACGCGCGCGTTTATTTACGAATATACGTTAACACTGAGGTATATAATACATTCATAAATGTACAAAGTGATACAAGGATGCAGAGTAACAATAATCTTCGATATTTTCCGTAATTGTATTGAATATTGCCAAAAGTATGACACATGTGCACACGCAAAATTCACTAATTCAAGTATTGGTCGTTGCTATATACCACTAATACTAACATGCGCACCTTTAAACCAGCTTACAACTGGATTTACGTTTGACGTCTCACTCATCGGTGATATCTCCGTCAAAGATCTTCTCTAACAACCAAAATTCGTGTTCTCCCCCATGACTCTTATTTTATTTAGTAATTTTAACATTTCTTTTTTTCAAAATACACAGATACATATAATATATCTATCTACGTATTATATTTATTTTATAATATAAATGTGTACATGCATTATAATAGTCTTACAATTAATTATAATAACGATACGCAATATAATCGATACGATATGAAAAAAAGGAAGAAAAAGAAGTATTTATCTTATTACACAATCAAACACCAACTTTAAAATTATTTTTTAAGTAGAACAAATTTGTATTTAATGTTATATGCGTGTTTATATAATTTTTGATAATAATTAAAAATAAAAGAGACACAAATTTATATTTGTTATACTTAACTTCATTATCTAATTATCTATTCATGTCAGTTCTAAATTTAAATATAAACGAAAAAATGTAGTTGTAAAAATATTGAAGGAATAAAAAAATAAATGTTGATATCAATGTGTTGATCAATAGATAACTGACCGATATATGTATCTATCGTAATTTAACAACGATCATTTTCATTAACGAAAAGTTACGTGTACTAGAGTTAACTTGATTATCGTTATCCCCTCCCCTCAACCTCCCTTCTTGTGCCTACGCGGATGTTTATCTTTCTTCGTCTCTTCCCCTCATTCTTTTTGTTCAGATCGGTTCGTTCGCGAGCTCCGATCGATTTACCCATTTATCAATTAATTTTATCGACGGTGGCCGATGTTGCTCTCCTCACCCCCCCTCGAACAACGGATTCTCTCCTCCCACCCTTCTCATAGTCGCACGGCATGCCTACCTTCGAAGTCTGCTTCGTTAATAGCGAGTTAATTGCATCAGGTACAAGGGGAATAGCCTTTTTCCGTCACTTTGTGTTGGTATGCGTTTTGAAAAAAAAAAGAAAAAAATACAGGAAAAAAACAAGAGTGAATGAGAGAGATAGAAAGAGAGTACGCCAGGTTTTACCAACACGGATATATAAAAAGAAAGAAAGAAAGAAGAAAATTTCCTCTCCCATTTCGTTCTTTCGTTCAGTTCTTTCTACTCTCTCGTTTATGTATTATTATATTTATATATGTATGTATGTGTGTATGTATGTATGTATGTATTGTGTAAATGTGTATACGTGGTATGTATATAACTTTCCATCAAACTATAAATACGTATGTACGTATTCTGTATAACAACGTTCCAACGTTTAGTTGAAAATTCTATTACGGTAACGAGCCAACGATCGATTTTCGTTAAATATGAAGTCCGGACACTCTAAAAAAATAATTGTTAACTTGTTATTTTGCCGATAAATAAAAACAGAATAAATGATCATGAGATGGAGTTAGATAGAGCACGTTTATGACACATCTAGTCGTAATAACTATTGTATGCATTGGAAATCAATTTGTTCGGATATACAAACAAAAAAAAGATGTGAATGATATTTAAATATTTTATATTATAATACACCATTACTAAAAAAAAAAAATCTTAATCTATTAAATATATGTCCTCTCTTTCAAAGAGGATAATATTATTATATATTTCCTATTTATATTTTTATAAAATATATAATAATATATA
>NW_014569672.1:96189-103022 GCF_001313835.1 Polistes canadensis | reverse complement strand
AATATATTATAAAATAATACTTTTTAGAGGTTCCTTTATTGTTTCTATCCAAAAAAAAAAACAAAGAAGAAGAAAAGAAATACCTACGATAAAAATTAGAAAAAAAAAAATATCGAGATAAAACAGTACGCGCACACAATGGATTCAGTTATTCCGTATGGGCGTGAAAGAGTGACAATAAGAAAAGACGGGAAGTGAACATTGAAGGCTCGTAATCACTCGGGATTACAGATATTTACAACTCGTGGACTGCTCGTTCAGGACTCCGGTTACTATCGTTTTCACGAGCTGAGAAATTCAGTGAGTTTCTCTCACATATATATTCTTTTCCGTCTCCCTCCCTCCCTCCCTCTCTCTCTCTCTCTCTCTCTCTCTCTCTCTTTTCTTCCATTTTCTGTAGAGTTCTCATTCTTCGTCCTTCTCTTTTCAACCCTCCTAGCACCCACCCCGTTCCGAAAACCGTTCGCACTTCTCTCACAAGAGGTGGACTTGGCTTACGGTCACGGTAGGTTGGTTTTCGGGCTAAATCGTCGCGTAAATGCTTCGGTGTATATGGATAGCATGGATTTCCTTTTGGAATTGGGCTCACGAGCGAGCGAGTGAGAGTTTGTAGATAAGGTAATCCGGAACCTCGAAAACTCAGCCGGACTCTAAAGCACCCACCCCATCACTTCCCCTCTTCTTCTTCTTCTTCCCTTTATCACTCAGAGAAACCATGTACACATTACTACATTCTACCTGCGAGGAGGTGTTTCCTAACTTTACGATTCCTTTTTTTTTTTTTTTTCTTTTTTACAAATACATAACCTTAAAACGATATCTCTGCTTTTTCCCCATCCTGAATCCTATACTTTATTTTGCATAATTCTACTCCAGACCGATTATTTTAATGATTTTCTTACCGTTAATTTGATATTTTAGGTATTTAAGAATTGAATTTTCGTGATTTTAGATGAGTAATATTGAACGTTATAATATCTAGCCTTTATTAAATAAATGAATTTGCTTATCAACTTGATAATAATTGAGAAAAATTATATAATTGTTCTACTTTGACGAGCAATTAAACAAAAAGGTTCGATGCAAAACAATGTATAGCAATTTGAAAAAAAAAAACAAAGAAAAAATAAAAGAATAAAAGTTTGATCCACGAGGGTGAAAAAAGGATCAAGTAGGTACACTTGAGATGGCTCCTGCCATTATTAAGAACTTTTCTTTTCCCCCTTTTGCTTATTTTTTTTCTACTTTTTCTCTTTTGACCACTCGAGCAAAGTCCAACAACACAGCTCTCACCCTTATTTCAAACCACTTCGATCGTACGGGGCAATTCGTCTCGAGTCATCCGATCGATATGTCCATTTTATTTACTTTCATAATTTCATTCGGGATATGATATAGGATCGGTTTTAGTTATTATTTCATTATTTATATATTTTATATATTTTTATATATTGTTATTTTTTATATTTATATATTTTAATTTCTATTATTATTATTATTATTAATATTATAAGCTAGAACTGTAATGATAGAAATGATTTTTATCAACGTATTGATATACCTAATTGATTCAATATTTTATTTTATATCAAGGACATAGATATTAAGTTAGTGTTCTTTAATAAAAATTGCAATAATTCTTTGTCATTACTTACCGCTTAAAAATTTTTTTTTAATTATTATATATTGACCAATAATTAAGAAATTCCATATTTTTTTCTCTTACTTACATCGGTTGAATAAAAATTGAAATAATTTTTCTACCATTCGTTATTCGCCCGTATCAAAATAATTCACAGATATTTTAACAATCGTACTTTTATCCTACTACAAAAAATTCACTCACTCGTATGATTAACGTCGCGTACGAGTAACCAAAATTTCGTGTAAAAATAATTTTATTATTATCGATAAAAACGAGCAATGAAATACTATCTGTCTCGATTTTTCAAAAGAATAATAACAAAAAGTAAAAGAAAAAAAATTGACGTATGGGTTATTCGATCGCTCTTTGTCACAAACGAAAAAGAAAACAAAAAAAATTAAAAAAGTAGGGATGAGAAGAGGGGAAAAAAGAAAGGAAAGAAAAATTATTATAAGGGAGTAAGAAACAAGGGTCTCTCGATGAAAAGAGATGGAGAAGAAGAAGAAAAGGGTTTAGTTTTTCTTTTAAAGATTACGAAGAAACGATTGATCGATCGAAAATACGGTAACCTCGCGCGAATTTGGTTGTAAAACTTTTCCCATTATAGTCAATATGCATTGGACCACTCTCAGTCTCATTCACTCACTCTCTATCTATCTATCTCTCTCTTTCTCTCTCTCTCTCTCTCTCTCTCTCTCTTTTTCTCATTCTTTCTCTTTCTGTCTTGTACGTTCGAAAGGCGCAAAAGGCATCGATGCTGAGAGTTGTAAAAGGGAACCGGTTAAATCGCGCCGACGACCTTTATTGCCGTCTTAAAGCAGTTAAGTTAATCCGGATCGAGAAAGGAGCTGCTACGTGGGGTGGTTAGTGTTACCTTTAGAAAGAAAGAGAGAGAGAGAGAGAGAGAGAGAGAGAGAGAGAGATAAAGAGAAAGAGAAACTTCGAGTGAAATCGCACCCCGTAGAAATCGAATCGGCTTTTGGTGTATCTCGCCTTGGAGACAAAACATTAACATAAATCACGAAGTAGGTTGGTGGAAAGTAAGTAGAGGTTTGGAAGATGAGAAAGAAAGACAGAGAGAGGGAGGGAGAGAGAGAGAGAGAGAGAGATAAGGTTTTAGAAGTTGGTAAGATCGAATGTTTATTCGATTCACATTTCTTTAGGAAGGGGCTAAGATTTAATGTATATCTTCGTAGTTATCTTAGTCATGGTTCCTTAACTATACCTAAATTACGTACCGATAATTCGAACATTCCGTTCCTTTTTTTTATTTCTTTTTTTTCCTCCTTATCTCCATTTATTTTAACGAAAATGATCTTTTTTTTAGAAAGAAAGAGAGAGAGGGACAGAGGGAGACACTTATTATGATTAATTAGGGACGAGTAATACAAGCATTTTAGAGATATTATAAAATAGACATTTATTTAATAATACTAATTCTCCAAGTCACTCAAACACTTTACCAATTTAGAGAAAACTCTTACTCTTATTCGATTAGAAATATTAAGGTGAACGAACTTGTGCCAAAATAAAGATGACTCGTGACTATTACGTTTCGACATTTCTAATATCCAATTAAAAAATAAATAGGAGTATATAGAATGGAAGGAAATAAAAAGACAATTAGAGGAGAGACAAAATTGTCTCGTCGTTTTATCCAATTAGAAATATTAGGGTGAATAAACTGTTGTCAAAACACACACACACACAACAATCTACTCTTAAATAATTCAGTTCAAAAAATTTAAAATATATTGAATAAATAACTGAAAAAGGGTAATAGATAAATATAAAAATGAAAAGAAAGAAAAAAGAAAGAATAATAAACAAAATAGAAATACAAAATAGAAATGTTGATTTGGGGTGTTAAAAAGGTATCACGCACACGCACACGCACGCGGGCGTGCATGAACGAAAAAGAAATGGATAAGAAAGATAAATGTGGTATAGTAGATACTTAAAGTCCGAAAAGGGAAAAAGGACTTTTCGAGAAAAGCCCTAAACGAAGTTTCGAACGAACGAACAAGCAATGGTACGTCATTGGTTGAGTTCGGATTCGCACCGAGAGACTCCGAGTGCCGACCCTCAACTAGAACCTCAACTCTTTCGCTTTTAGCTCTCCGAGAATTCGATGAATTGCCAGCCGCTACGGCAAATAAATAATGCATTTAGTGTTTGCCCCCGGTAAAAGGGTCCGCCCTTAAGCGTTTCTATTCCCGCGGATCGACCCTAAATTTTAAATCGACTTCTAAAGGTACGAACACATCGATATACGTTCATATAGATACATATACTATTCAAGTATAACATTTTCTTCATTCTTTTTTTTTCTTAGCCAATATGAAATTATTATATTTTTGGAATACTTATATATATATATTTTTTTTTTATTTTATATAAACAATTTTTATATATTTATCTCGAGGTCAAGTTATTGGGGGTTGCTGTTGTTTTTTTTATTTTCTGTATTTAATTGTAGAAAATATAAAACGATATCTTATAGATAGAATGTCTGAGATGTTTCCAAACAAACACCGTCATCATATACTATGACACGAATATATGCTAGAAAAACCGTAAAACATCGTGTATATACCGTACTACTCTTTTTTCTTTTATAAGAAACGAAATAGTATACAAACAAATGAATTAAATTAATGAAATAAAAAGTATATTAAATGTCAATTAAAGTTTTAAGACGATTAACGACCGATTTCCACCTTTTACCAGCTCATCCCTATTTTAAAAGGTACAATCTAACGTAGAATAATAGTAAACTTTCCAAAAGTTCTGTGTACCAGGTATTGATATAATATTAATCCGACAATAGAATTCATTATCTACATCTAACCATCGTTCATTTTCTCAACGCTAGAACACAGAAATAAATTGTGAAAAAGGATTTATCGATCGATCGATTTATAGATAAATCTTTACAGAAATTTCAACGAAAGAGAAAAGAAAGATCTAAATTTGGATAATCTTCGAACGAACAGATAATATTATTATTATTATTATTATTATTATAACAAAGCATCTGTATAATGCATTGTAGGATAATTTATCCGTTTGAAACATCGATCGATTATTGCCAATTCAAAGAAAAAGAATAATAATAATAAGAAGAAGAAGAAGAAGAAGAAGAAACTATTGTACGTAGAAATCAATTATATTCGTGACTATGATGTAAGAAGATATCTCCAGGTAAGATTTTCTACAATATTATATCGAGAGAGATTGAATTTATTAATACACGATAATAAAAAGGAAAAGGGGTCTCAGCTCTTTTCAAGCTTACATTGTTTCGATTTCCATTTATATTTCAAAGTCTCCCTACTCTAAAACAATTGTTCAATTTTATGTCAATCGCGATGAAGATATTCAATCATACAATTATACTTTTCGATATTCAATTAAAAAAAAAAAAAAAGAAAAACAAGAAAACAAAAAGAATAAAAATAAAAATTGAAAAAGAAAACAGACTCGTTATCACGAAACCTGGGGTATAAAAGGAAAAACAAAAAAAAAAAGATAAGAGATACGCGTACGAATATAATTCTAGTGCATGCATATAGAGTGAATGACCTGAAACCTTTCTTTCCGAGTTTATTAAAATGAATCTATCGCGAATTCGAAATAGTCATTTCGATTCTCCAACAATGTCTAATTGTTTTTTAAATATCTACCTGAAATCGATGCCATTTATGATTGCGTAGGAGCTCGAGATGTTGCAGCCTCGACGAAAAGATAAAAGTTGTCATTACCTGAAACAAACAAAAATGACAAAACACGTTAATTATTTATTTAATCATTGTTTTTTTATATATATATTTCTTTAAAATAAGTGTATTAATTTAAAATCGATGATAATAATAATAATAATAATAATAATAATAATAATAAAAAAGGAAAAAAATAAATTTTAAAAATAATACAAACGAATAAAAGTACTCTCGAACGAATAACAGGAAGAGAGATCGACCACATACTACATGTATATTTAATAAATAATAATAATAACAACAGAGTGCGTGTACGATGCGTTTTACGTTCTAAAAAAAGAAAAAAAAAAAATATATATATATAAAGAAAGAAAATCAGGAAAGGTGGTATAACGAATAACAGGAAGAGAGATCGATCAGGACCGTATACATCAAAGCGATAATAATAATAGAGTATGTACGATACGTTTTATGTTTGAAAAAAAAAGAGAAAGAAAAGAAAAACATAATACAAGAAAAATGAAGAAGAGAAATGAATAATAAAAAAGAGAGAGAGAAAACAAAAAAAAAAGTGGTATAATGAATAACAAGAAGAGAGATTGAGAGCGTCGACATTTTTATTAATTACTTTTGGTAAAGAACGAGAACAGTAATGGTACCTAGGAATCAATTAGTTTGGGGGAGGGGGGCAGTTTATATTTTCGATACTTCTTAACGGGTATAAATGAGAGAGGAAGAAAGAAAAATAAAAGAGAAAGAGAAAGAGAAAGAGAGAGAGAGAATGTTCATCAATCATGGCTAATCAATAGCGCGAACCTCAACGAAGAGGAGGACCCTGCACTTTTTCAACGACTTGTAAGATAAGCGTGCTGGATGATGGCTAAAATAAAAAAAAAAAAAGAAAAAACGAAAGAAAGAGAAAGAATAAAATAAGAATGAAAGAGAAAGAAAGATAGAAAGGAAGAAAACTTTCTTATTAACACGATCAATCAAATCACTGTGAATTTAAAGCATTTTTCACGATTTCACGGATTTCTGAACAGTATCTCGGGGGTAAGGAAAGGGAACAGTAAGAAGAAAAAGAAAGGAAGAGAGTGAGAGAGAGAGAGAGAGAGAGAGGGAGAGAAGAGTGAATTTTTCTGAGGAGGGCGTGGCGAGAGAAGTTTTTTGCTGGAGCAACTTTTGCCAATCGATGGAGGATTAAGAAGCGACTTGCCTTTTCTCTTTCTCTCTCTCTCTCTCTCTTTTTTTTCTTTCTTGCTCTCGGAAGCTAATTAGCGAGAGGTGCGCGAGAAAAAAATAGCGTTGTACCACGAAATTACATCGGCATATCCCACGCCCTTTTCATCATATACTTCGTTCCTCTTTCTTTCAAGAGAAACGAAAATCAATCATTTTGTTACATTTTTGTTTTTAACTTGACAAGAGAGAAAAAAAAAAGAATTAGAAAATTTCTACCTGGTAAA
>NW_014569672.1:77262-96068 GCF_001313835.1 Polistes canadensis | reverse complement strand
TATTATTAATATATTCTAAGACTCTTGTGAAGAGAATTTTTAGATGATTATTTTTTTGTCTATTGTTCTCCTATATCATTTATATTTGTTTTCTTATAATATTATTTTTTCTCTGTTCAGTATATAACAATTTATACAAATTCTATTCTATTTCACACATTTGGATTATTTATTTTTCTTATTTTATTTATAAAAGAAAACAGTATGAGAGAGATGAACAGATCATCGTCGATCCTTTAAAATAATCGAATTTCAAATTTATGAGGATACGAAAAGGACAACGAAGGGATCGATCCATTTTTTTGTTCTTTCCTTCCTTTCTCCTACCATCTCCCCTCCCACTTCGTTCCTCGTTCCGTCTGAAAAGGCGAAACGGGCAAACGGTCGTATCGTTCTCTCCTCGTCCCTCTCTCCTCTCTTCCCTTCCTCTAACGATATCCACGTCTTTCACGAGGGTCTCGCCAAGGAGGAGACGTAATGCCATGAAAATTGCTCAATAAACTTAATTCGAGTATCCAAGGCGATGCCTCTATAACGATATACTAATCATATTCCAGCCCTCGTGTCTTGAAAAACAGAGAAAGAGAGAGAAAGAAGCTCGTTTATGGTTCGACGCGTAAAAAAAAAGGGAACACGACGTAACTCAACGAAACAAATTAGCATGAGTATATATGTGTGTTTTTCTAATAACCGATAATAAACGTCTTACAAATTGTTATTTAATTATGAATTAATAGACAAATATAGAAATAATTAAAATCAATAGAAGAATTAGCATGAAAATATAATATATACATGTTACCATAGGATTATTGATTGAATATATTATAGAAAAATTGGTTAGAACATTAAAAATTGAAGATAATTATTATGAATACTTACATATTTATCTTTAATTATTGATAATAAGTCTCACATAAATTATTATTAATTACTATTAATTGTAAAATATTATTAATTTAATTAAAGATTTTTTTTTTACAGAAACTATAAACGATTTTTGTTTGTTTAAGATATAACCGACAATACATGTTTCTTCGATAAATGTAACAAAAAATGAGATTAGACATACAGATAGATGCATAAATTCTTCATTAATGACTATATTATAACATTGTGGTCGAAAGTTAACGACAAAAGAAAGAATATAAAAAAAAAAACAATAAGGGAAAGAAAAAGAAATCAAATCAAACGGAAAAGAAAAGGAATACGAAAGGATGCTGATAGGTATCTCATTGTCGACCTAACACAATGATCGTCCTTCCTTAAAATCCTGCAAAATCCTGAATTTCTATTGAATAGAGTTATGGTGAAGGTCTATAAATCGGACCGATGTGAACCAATCGCAATGTTCGTCAAGTAAAAAGAAACTTTCTCCCTGCTACACACACACACACATGCGCGCGCGTACACAAACATACATTCATTTATACAACTTCATACACGTACACAAAAAATACCTAAAAAGAAATACATACATACAGCTAAATATACATACACACGCAAAATACGTATACAAGTACACGCATCTAACAACAAATACACACACAATTGTATATATCCACGCGTACACACCTACTTAAACATCCAATCAAACATAATCTATCTCTCTATCTGCATACACATATATATAATCTCCACAATTATACACATACATATATACGAATGAGAAACATAGAAAATTGATCAAATATAATTGTCATAGTGTTAGTAGATTTTTAACCGGACGCGTATTATCTTTAAATTCAGGCTCTCGGCAATGTGAATGAATACCTAACTTGGAGTGGATAGATAGATGATGGGCGAAGTGACGAGAAAGACTGAACGAATGAAAAAAAAGAAATAATCAAAAGGAGAACGAAAGAAGAAGAGTTAAAAAAAAAAAAGAACAAAAAAACAGAGTGAGAAAGAGAGATAAAATAAAACGGAATGGCGCGCGAATCAGCAACGGCAGCAAAACTCTCGCTCTCTACGTTTCTCTACGTCGTCGTCGTCGTCGTCGTCGTCGTCGTCGCCCTTTCGTTAGCCCTTTTCTTCGCCCTTTTCCATCCTTTCATCGAGGAATTGTAAGGCGGGTTGGCCAACAAAAGCAGAGGCCAGTAGGAAACAAAAAACTGTGTGGACCACGAAGTCGAATGAAATACCGCCCTTCTACAGCCTCTAGGAGGACAACCGCAGAAATAGATGGAAAGGGGGAAAGGGGGCGGGGGAGGAAAATTAGGAGGAAGGGAGACTTTCCTATTGTTTTTACGAAACGTTGACTAATCTTTGATATGTGTGTGAGAGAGAGAAAGACAGGTGCCAAAGGCCGGTCAATGAACCGGATATATCAAGGTCGTTTGATTATAACAAATTAAAACCGATAATTGATCAATAATTGGATAATGAAATTCATATATTATACTTGATTATTTTGTCCTTTTTTTTTCTGTGTATAATAATATTTTTGAAAATAATCCAAATGTTTAACTGCCAATGGTTGATCTTTGTTGGGATCAGTATTTTAAATAAATGATTAATATTTATAGTAAAATATTAATATATAGATATATGGAATTATAATATAATCTTTTCTCTTATTATATAAATACTGTGTTTAATTTTTTGTGCGATTTATGTGAGATAAATATATTTATATAAATATATATATATATATTAATTGTTTATTTTATTAAATATTTAACAAATAAATAAATAAAAAAATTCATAACTCCAAATATTATTAAGCCTGGCCGAACCTTTAAATTATTATTTTTTTTTTAAATATATAATTCTAAATATAATTCATATGATTTTTAATATCCCGTTTCGATTATTGTTACCAGCATAGTTCATTTTATTTTTGTATTTTTTATGTAAATCGCATCGAACATATAAACATAGAATAGGCCAAGCTCATTTGCTAAAAGATTCTATTCCTACGTCGAGATATGTTCAACGATGTTATCTGCACTTTCACCGAGCTAAGACGACTGGTGCTTGTATGCAGAAAGATCAAATCGATGAAAGAGAAAAAGAAAGAGAAAGAGAATGAGAATGTGTGAGAGAGAGAGAAAGATAGTGGGAAATTATTAAAGGATTCGAAGCAGGTCGAGGAACTCCTTACAACATCTGCAAGCCTGATCGTAGAACTTGCAACTCGTCCTCCGAGTTTCAACGATATTATACTGTCTAAAGAAATAGAATGAGTAAACGATACTAATCTCTTTTTCTTGCACTATCTCATTCGCTTTTGTTCAACCAATTCGCTTTTCAGAATAAACATCTTCCTTTTCTATCATTTACTTTATGCACACAATAAATCAAAAGTTTTTAGATAGGAACTAAAAAAATAAACCATAATAATTATAATAGTACCAATCATCGTGAAATTAAAAATCAATTATTCTTGTTTCAGACATTCTAACCCAATGTTCTTTTCTTTTTTATTGTTTAAATTGCAAAAAAGTTTCCTTGACTTGTAGTTTTGTAATTCTCGCAACAAGAAATTAACTCTCAATAAATTCTAAAATAATTTATAGGTTTCAAGTTACGTGATTTAGAAAAAAAATGTCTAAAAAAGAAACAGCACTTCGTAAAAAATTCTTACGTTAGCGGTTACGTAATAAGAAAAAAAAAAAGTTAGTCTAAAAATGATTTTCGAAATGATTAATTGATTTATGAAAATCACTTAATCTCATCGACAAACTCTCGAACGTGTTTATTAAAAGCTAACAATGATTCGATACAAATATTTAAAATTTAAATCAACGAATGATTCTCTCTAATCGATAATATGTCTCTTATTTTAAAATGATTGTATTATAGATTATGCTGCAATTCACGAAGTAGACTCAATAATTATCTCTCACTCTCATCGATAGTGAATTGACAATATAAATCGTTAACGAAGTCGAGAGTCAAAACTTATCGATCATCTCATCGATTGTATCGATGAACAATTATTCATGAGAAATTAATTAGGCACGCAAATACGTTCCCATTAAAACGAGTTACTTTGTTAACTTTCAATTTTCCTAACGCGTGTCTTATTTTAATTAATCATCCCTCTTCGTTACGATAACACGAAAAAAAAAACAATTAATAATTAAAAAATTATTGTCAATAAATTAAGAAGAAATTTCAAAATAAATAACAAATCATAAAAAAAAAAACAATGTGCGTTGACTTCACGCGTGATAGAAGTAAAACTTGTATTATCACGTGGAAAATAATAAATAGATTCATATATACAGTGGAGTGTATTTTGAAATTGTACACCTTAACGATTACTAAATTTTCGTTTCAAAACTATTAACATAATATGTTTAGGATAAAGAAAATTTTAAAATAAATACATTAGTATATCTTAATTACATATTTAATTAGTTTAACTCGAAAACTTTATTCATAACAAGTGAATTAAACAAATAGGAATATAATGTACAGAAAAATCCCGTACTTTAAAATCGTACATGTTAGTATAAAATGAGGAATATCCGATTTTTTCATGTCTAACAATTGGCTGCTCGTTCTTAGAATTGTTACTATTATTTAAATGTTTTTTACTATCAAAATCAATTAAATACTCATTAAAATAAGAATAATGCAAAGTACATTTGTTTAAAAATTACATATACTTCGAATAAACAATTTCGATTTGATATTTTGTTAGATGAAAATGTTCAACTCGAAATCATTACTGACCAGGAACGTTAAAACAAATGTATTTTACAATTAATTTAAATAATCCAAGATATCATATATATATATATATATATATATAGTAAAGTACATTAGAGTGTGTGATATACCTTAAATGATTGATAGTTAATCGAAAGAAATGTATATTCCAGTTTAGAAGCACGGAATATAAGTTCGACGTACCGTTCTCTTCGAAATCCAACAGTAAACTGGCTCGTTGTCCTCTATGAAAGTTAGTTTAAATTCTCATATTGATTCTTGTTTATATGACTTCATAGAAGAATATATATAAATTCAATTTAATACAAAATATTATTTTTTCATTATACATAGTCTTTAGAAAGTCATATTATAATCAACAATCAATAAAAGAAATTTAATTGACTTTCATAGAGAACAATGAAACAATCGAACGGTGAATTTCGAAGATAACTGCATACTTAACTTACATATTTAATTAAAATATAAATTTACTTCGATTAATTAACAATCATTTAAGGTATGTCGAATATTTCCACTCATCTTTCCATAAACAAACGCGTCTTCCAATAACTATTGACGACATATATCATACGTATATACACAAAGGACACGCGTCACACTAAACTAGAACTTTCTATAACTTTGTTCAACTGTCGATCGATTAGGGGTTCTATTTCTCTCTCTCTCTCTCTCTCTCTCTCTCTCTCTCTCTTTCCCTACTTTTAATGCTCCTTCTCTTTTCACGTCGTTTCATAAAATTTTATCGTTACCGTCGCCTAAGAAGTTTCGCTTCAAAAATATTCCAGCGTACTCGAAACACTCTGATAATGATAATTAAGAAATGAAAAAAGAAAAAAAAAAGAAAAGAAAAAGAATAGTAATAATAATAACGAGTCTAAAGATGAACGAGAAGAAGGAAAAAATCTAAAAAATAAAAAAAAAAAATATACGTTCCAGCAGGCGAATAATAAAAAAAAAATTTGCTAACACAGGAAGACATTGAAACTTTAACTTTGTCATTCATCGAATCTGAGACATATGAGAAATTGGTGCTGAATTTACGAGAGAGAAAAGAAAGTCCTTCTATTCCTCTGTCTTTTTCTTCCTCTTTCTCTCTCTCTCTCTCTCTCTCTCTCGTTTCTGTTTCTTTCGCACTTTCGTCAATTCAATCACGAATCATCGGGAGAGGAATCATCGGGAAAAAAATAATTACGATCGGCCGTCTAGAAAGCTCGCTTGCTCACGCTTCACCTAAGCCCTGTTCCATCAGTACCCCCTCCCCTTTCCCCACTCCGCCTTACCGTTCAACTCATCCCCCTTTCAACCCCCTCTGCACGTTCTCTCTTTTTCACGATCTTTCTCGTCCCTCTCTTTGACACACCCATCGACACCACTTCACATATTTACGGTTCGTCGGTTCTGTACAAAAATTCTAGCCCATCGTTATTATACTTGCTACATATATTTTTTCTTTTTTTTTTTCTTTTTCCTTTTCTTTTTTTTCTCATTTATTATTACTTCTTGGTAACGACGAAGAAAAACACGTCGAGAAATAAAGAAGAGGAGGAGAAGGAAAAGTAGAAGGTGAAGAAGGGTTTAGGGTGTAGGGTTTAGGGCGTAGGACGTAGACGTGTAGGACGAATCAAAGGTGAGGTGCCGCATGTTTGAGATGATCGGAGTCGACGAGACAACAATGCTAACGATATGTCTACTCGCTTATCCAGAAATTCATTCTATCTCTTTCTCTCTCTCTCTCTCTCTCTTTCTGTGTCTGTCTGTCTGTCTCTCTGTCTGTCTTTATCTTTATCTCCGTCTTTGTCTTTCATTCGTATTAAATTAAATGCGACGCGCATGAAATTGGAATAGTTACGACATGATATGCATACGTCATCTCGAATGGTACTTGCACATTACTAACACACATGAAAGGACATAATCTTTCTTTGAGATTTTCTTTAGAAATTATTTCTTTTTTTYTTTTTTTTTTTTTTTTATATATATTATATATCATCCGATATTAACGATAGAGAAATTCACCGCGTTTATTAATCCCCCTGCTTTATCTTTTTTTAATTGTGTTACGAAAGTAAACGCGCGTGCATACGTGTACTGCGTAAACGTGTATATGTGTGTGTGTGTGTGTGTGTTTGTGTGAATATGTTTGGAAAATAGTATTGTTGATGTTGAATGTTTTGCTTGCGCGATGAAAATCATTTTTCATTATTAGAAAGAGATTAAAGTAATATGAATGTAGGGTATCAACGTAAAAAAAAAGGTTTGAAGGTAGTTGAAAGGAGTAAGAGGTCTTCTATCCAGTGTTCTCTCGAACTCTGCTGAGTTAAAGGAGGACTGAGAGTTTATAAATAGATGGCTAAACGCAGACAGGGCAACTAACAACCAAAAAACGGCCATCGGAATGATCGACTTAGGAATTCGGTTTGCTTCTTCTTCACCTCCTTCTTCTTCTTCTTCCTCTTCCTCTTCCTCTTCTTCTTCTTCTTCTTCAATAATATATATATATATATATATATATATATCAATTTAACACAAGTGTATAAATTGAATGTATAAAAGATAAGATAATAAGAAGAATCTTGTACCCAATTTGTGAATAGTTAAGAAGAAAAAAAATCTATTGCAATTGAAACGATCAACATCAGATCGAGTATCAAATAAATGGCTGAATGCGTACAGGACAAGTAACAACCAAAAAACGATCATTGGAATGACCAACTGAATTATTCGGTTTGCTTCTTCTTCTTCTTCTTCTTCCACTTCTTCAATTGAGAAAACGTGTAAATGTGATAAGATATAATAAGAAGAATTTTGTATGCAATTTGTGAATTCATGAGAAAAGAAAAATATCAATAGCAATCGATACGATAAAGATCAAATCTAGTATCTATACAACTTCATGGGACAGAAGAGAAAAAGAACAAGTAAAGAAGGATGGAAAGAAAGAAAGATAAAGTAACATAAATTAAGATGATAATAAAATGAAACGTGTAACATAATTAACATAAGCAAAAGCACCATTCGATGGGATTTCAAACTTAATGTTTTCAAAGAGATCAAATAAATTAGGTAAGTAATAAGAACATAATAGTTAAGCCACGAACGCGTATATTAGTTTTATCCGATCAGGGTACCCTTATATACCTATGGCTATAAGACTATCATCTCTTACGTTTCGTGAGAATCGTTAACGAGCTCGCATCATTAGTATTAAGCATCGATCGTGTAACGCATCATCATCCTTTTTATTTTTTTTATCTTGTTTTTTTTTCTGTTACTTTTCCAACTAAGTCATTGACTTTATATTTTCCTCTGTCTTTGTCCCATTCCTCCCGTTCATGTTAGTTTATAATATAGTTATCATCGACCTACGCAATTGGAATGATCTCGAATGAGAATGGAAAGGGGAATGAAGTGAAGGGGGAGAGGGAAGGTCAGTTTCTCGAATGAAAACGAGTTTGGAAATCTTTCTAACGAAGAAGAAGAAGAAGAAGAAGAAGAAGAAGAAGAAGAAGTTCCTTCCTCTTCGTTCCTTCGTTCGTTTCTTCGTTCGTTCGTTTGTTCTTTCTTCTTTGCAATTTGCATTCATATCTTTCGGTCGTAAAGTGCACGCGGATGACCGAGTCGGCACCTCGCATATCTACATAACAGCCTGCCGGTGGTACGTTCTATTCTAGATTCATAACTATTAATACTAATGTCTACCAAGACTCGGAGCCAGCCAGGAGCAGGTTCTTGGCTGGCGCTGACCACAAGCCTTCCACTTCTCTCTCATCAATGGCGCATTCAGCAGCAGACACACGCGCAAACACGGATTTATCAACGGCTGGAAGAGAAAGAGAGATATTCTTTCTCTCTCTCACTCTCTCACACACACACAAACATACTCTCACGCACTCTTTAACTATCTATGTCTCTCTCTCTCTCTTTCTCTCTTTTTCTTATACGTACGCGTGCTCTTTATCCATCCCTTTCTATTTTGTCTATTTCGCTTTATCTCTTTCTATGTTTCAGTCTATATTCTCTCTCTCTCTCTCTCTCTCTCTCTCTCTCTCTCTCTCTCTCTCTCTCTCCTTTCCTATATTTATTACATTCTTCGTGCAGTATTAAAAGAGGCTCGGCAACATCCGTGACAGGTCGCTCGTGTTTCTTGTAAATCGCTACGCTCCCGAATCCCGTCGTTTCTTCCCTCGACGCCACACCATTTTTATTACGATAAATCTCATTGCCCGTGTACCTAAGACACGTCCACGCTCGTTAATCTCACCTCTTTTACAACGAAATAGTCCGATCCTCTGCTTACAAAATACGATTCTGTAAGCGTTAACAGCATTAACTTTCCCTCTCTCTCTTTCTTTCTTTCTTTCTGTCTGTCTGTCTCTCTCTCTCTCATTCTTTAATAAATTGTATCGACACGAGTACGAGGACAAGACAAGTTAGAATATTTTCTATATCTAATTCTATCAAACTTTCATAAACACCATTGTTCTTACATTAGATCTCATTTATAATACGCGAAAGTTCCTTTCGTTTTTCAACAATAATATATTACAACTGTTATAGTATTGAAATTATTGAAATTTTACCAAAAATTCATTTTACCAACGTTGTTTGTGGTTATTTGAAAGAAATAAATATATTCACATGTCAGTCTTATTCTATCCTCGTTGCTCGACGACGTGGAAAGACGTAAGACGTTATACGTAAAACATGACGACGGCTAAGGAAAGAGAGAAAGAGTGTGTGTGTGTGTGTGTGTGTGTGTGTGTGTACGAAAGAGAGAGTGAGAGAGAGAAGATTAGGGGAAAGGAAGGAAAGGAGATGGTATTTGGAGCACGACCTGGTGTACTCTTGAGACGAGATGATTCATATCTCACATTTTTCTCCTACCATAAAGAGAGACAGAGAGAAAGAGAAAAAGAAAGAGAGAGAGAGAGAGAAAGATATATATATATGTATATATTATATATATGACAACGATGATGAAGTTGATGACGGGAAAGACGCGTCTATCTTCATCACTTTTTCATTTAAAACGATCTTTTATTATCTTATCTGATTTTCTTATTTACACCTAATGATAATGTTTCAAACCTATTTGCGACGTGTCGTTAATACGATGATTCGTCCAAAAAAAAATTTGTATCCTACTTACATACTTATGGTTTAATTATAATTATAATGATTACGTTTCAAATTTATTCGTAAGAAACGAAAAAATACTTCGATATAAGTTATTTTGTTTGTAAATTTTTTGTTTCCGAGTACACGATGATTCGTCAGAAAAAAAAAATGTAGTACGAAGCTGGAATTGTAATTGTGTAATTATAATGATTATGCTTAAAATTTACCTGTTATAAAAAAAGTATGTGTTAAGTTTTGTAATTTTAAGATTGAAATTATTTGTTTTAAAAATCACATCATTGCGCGAATAGATTTTGTTCTAATTTCTTTTTTCTTTTTTTTAAGGTTTTCTTTTTCGTTTAAAAAAAAAAGAAAGATAGAAATGGTTAGGTCACAGTGTTAACGAACGATACCAACGAATTTTTCATTATCTTCCTACATAATCTATTTACAGAAAAGATTTAAGGCCACTACGTGGAACCGCTTCCGCGAGTCCGAGGAGAGACCACGGAATTCATTATTCCACGGAAAATATTAACTTCTATCTAACTTAGCTACGCTTTCTCTCTCTCTTTCTTTCTCTCTGATATTTCTTTTTCTTTTTCTTTTTTTTTTTCTTTTACCTTCTTTCCTTCCTTCCTTTCTTTCTTACTTTCGCGCGTTCTTTTTTCATAGACGAATAAATTTCCAAGAATGGTAATAAAATTCTTGAAGAATCTTGCCTTTTACTATTTCAAAGAAAAAGAAAGAAACAATGCATTTCTTAAATTTGAATAGATGCACAAACCATTTTAACATAATTTGCTTTTATCGAAGTTACAATTCTTGATATAATTTTCATTAATAATAATCATGTAAGAAAATAAAATGAGAGAACGTATTTCTTCAATTCGTATTGATGCATGAATGATTTGAAATAAATTTTCTACGAGATTAATATGAACGTAAGAGAAATTCATTTATCTGAACACATTCTTTTTATATTAGAATCTTGCTATAAAGAAAAAATTATAATTCATCGTATCAACGTGTGTTAATAAACATATCGTTATCCATAAATAATTGAATTCAACGATACATCTGATTTATCCTATCAACGCTTATAAACATTTTCGTTTGTTCATGTTAAATGATTTGTGTTTAATTCTATGAAGATTTGTGAATACGTTGGATGATATAAAAATGATCGTCGTAGAAATGAACAAGTAAGCAGGTAAGGACGTGTGTTGGGATCGGAGAGTGTGTCCTAAGAAATATTTAATTAAATTAACCGACGTCGTTGCACTATATTCCGAAGTAATATTTCACGCGCGATACATGTTTCGCGGCAATGCGTCTGTACGCCTGTCGCAATTAAATTTACGCCATTCTAAGAATAAGTACTGTCCAAAATAGAGAGGAAACCGGCAAGTCTTCTCCTCCTCCCCCGCCCCCTGACCCCCCCGTTTCCCAGCCTCTTCTTCTTCTTCTTCTCTTTCTTCTTCTTCTTCTTCTTCTTCATAGCATCGCTAACATCAACATCACCAACCACAATTCGATATTTCACGTATGTGTTGTATAATAAGTATATTCATGTATTAATATGTTCTTAAGTATTCCCGAATACAAAGATTTAAGAAATAAAACAAAAAGATAGAGAGAGACATAAAGGAAAAGTGTGATATGATGGGGGGGGGGGGGGCTGAAGGAAGAAAGAAATTTCAGAGAAAATCATCAACTATCGATAATGTTTTGTACGGAATAATCCTTTCTTACTTTAGCTAATGGGGAATATTGAAAATAGATCTCTCCTGTGAAACCACTAAGAGCTTCTGCTAATTAGCAAAGTTAACGCTGTCGATCGATAGCGTGATCTATTTTTGACAATGAGTAGCCAGCTTAAGTAGAGAGCCAATTGTTCTTGTATTCCGTCATATTATAACGCGTGGGTAGTAAAATACGCCTGATTTTATTCCAATATAAATTTTTTTTCCTTTTTTATATTTTATGATCTATAGTATGGTGGTATATCATTTTGTTATTACAAATAGAATTATATATATATATATATATGATTATTAATTGTCATTTGTATAATTAGGATTCATGAATTATATCTCTGTGATATATAAAGTATACTTAAATTTAATTTTTATATTTACATTGAATGTGAATACAATGATATCCTCATTAACATGAAAAATAAGTTAACAATAACAGATTTGTATGTCATAAAGAATCATTTGATTTTGTTGTGTCATGTGTGAAATGAAACGTACCAAAGTTGCGAAAAATGGGACAAAAAGAGTGAACTTTAAAGGGATGTGTAGATGAGAAAACCTAACAAAATAATTTCTACATTTATGATTATTAGTCTATAAATACAATTTAATTTAATTATTATTACAATGTCACGATTGAGGAAAAAAATATAAATTGATTAAAATAAAAGGATTTACTTGAAACGTTACTAACAATTTATCTCGACAAAATCATGAAATAAATAGATTATACGAGTAAAAAATAAATAAAAAGAAAAACAAAATTTTTTTACATAAATAATTATAAGAATAAAATAACATATATATATATATATATATATAGATCAAAGAGAAAGAGGTTTGAAACGATTGACAATGAGAAAAGCGGGAAGAGAAGAGAAACAGAAGTCGTCTTCGAATGGGCGATTCGAATTTGGTCCTAAAACAAGACGTGTGTCGTCATAATGATGAGTCTCTTCCGGGAATAGGAGCAAAACATACGAAAACTTGGACACCAAAAACAAAACAAAATAAAGTGAAAAAATGAAAAGGTATAGACGAAGAAGAAGACAACATGACCAAGAAGAAGATGATGATGATGATGAATAAGAGAGAAGACGAAGAAGAAGACGAAAGAGAAGAAAAGAAAACGAAGAAAAAGAAGAAGAATCTTCCTGTTCAAGTATGTTTATGTGTGTGTGTGTTTTTCTCTATAAAGAGAGAGAGGAAAGAAGGAAATACTGGCGTAGATGTAGAGTACGAACTTAGGGCATATAAATCCATCGCATGGTTCGGCATGTAAATCGCTTATCGCTTCGAGTGGGCTACTCTACTCAGTATTATAATTAGGTAGGTAGGTAGGTAGATAGGTAGATAGGTAAGTAAGTATACATATACAAGTATATAGGTAGATAGAGATATGAATAGTATTTGTGTGCGAGAGAATCGTCCGTCGTGTATCTCTCAGTATCTAATGGTGAGGATGATGAGTAAGAGAGAGAGAGAGAGAGAGAGAGTGAGAGAGTGAGAGAGAGAGAGAGAGAGAGAGGAGAGAGAGAGAGAGGGAGAGAGAGAGAGAGAGAGAGAGGAGAGAGTGAGAGAGTGAGAGAGAGAGAGAGAGAGAGAGGAGAGAATGAGGCAGTCTCGCGGAATTAGGCTCTTCCGTTGTTTCTATTACAAAATAGATGGCACGATATTGCGAAGCATCATCGCTAACGTTAATCTTCCCTACTTTTCTTCTATTTTTTTTTTCCTTTTTTTTCTTTTTCTTCTTAATTCTTTTTCTTTCTCATCTTCCCTCGATATATGGTATCTTAAAAGTATATTCTTTGTTTAATGAACATTATCACGTTTGTTTAATATAACGAATTATTTTCAATATTAATATTATTATTATAAATAATAATTATTATTATTATTATTGTTAATTTTTATTTTATTTTTATAGTTTTTTTTTGAATATGATTATGTTAGGATGATCTTTATTTTGAATCGAATCATCGCATTTTATTTTTTATTATATTAATATATTAGAATGAATATTAAAATGAAGAAAAAAAAATTATATAGAGATAAATATTTAGATAATTATGTTAAATTTGAAGTATGTGTATTACCATAATATATTATACATATATGTACATATAATAGTTAGAAAAGGGTGATGCGTTAGATCTCAATTGGTAACACCTCAACAGGATCTGTTACACCGTAAACGATTCGTGGCTCGTTTATCAATCTAGGGTGATACGGATCACGGACAACGTTCATGAGCGATACACATAGAACAGTAAAACGTTACTTCACAAAAATTAATGAAACAAAAAAGACAAATAAAAGAGAAAATAAAAAATACAAGATAATCCAGCTCAAACAATATGAAACAATTATTATTCCATCGATCTCAAAATTTTCAATCAAAACAATTTCTTTAACTCTATCTCCTCTTACATCATAAAACATAACTATTACCTCTTTAAATCATACAAATACAAACCATTATCCCTAAGATCAAATTCTCAATACTTAAAATCGTATCACGTCGTAACTCCCGAGATTCGAAGCTTTTAACATAATGTCAGTAGGTGAATGCAACGAATGTCATCCTCTAGAGAGGGCCTATGCACATAATACACACATACACATGCAACGTGGCGTGGTCGTGTCGAGTGTGCAGGCCGGTCACGTGACCGACAGGAAGCTACCAATCGTCTTGCGCGATTATCCCGGTAGCACTGCGCGCGTGCATTTACGTATACATATGCGTACATGTATGTGCGTAAGCATCACCCCCCCACCCACCATCTCTCTCTTTCTCTCTCTCTCTCTCTCTCTCATACATTTATTCTCTTTTCCTTTTTCTTATATATTTGTTTTTTTACACATTTGTTTTCTCTCTCTTTCACACATACACACACACACACAAAACAGCAAAGATATTTGTTCTCTCTCTCTCTCTCTCTCAAATATACATTTGTTCTCATATAGACTCGTTCTCTCTTTCTCTCTGATACAAATTAGTTTTTGTTCTTAATATTTCTGTAGGAGTTAAGCTTTGTTTCTCTGTTCACAGTTACTAACACACAGTGGTATAAAAGTAATGTATCTATCAGGGACAAGAGCGTTAAGTAGGATTCGCAGCTTGAATTTCGCCGTTGCATTTCTCGGGCGTCGCATCCAGTAAACCGTTACTATAGTACATTATCATAAATGCCGGCAAAACGCGTTGCGTCCGTCCCACGCAATAGCACGAATCTCTTTGGCAAATTGCGCTAACCGAACGAACGAGCGAACGAAAGAGAGAGAGAGAGAGAGAGAGAGAGAGAGAGAGAGAGAAGGATAGAGGATTATGTCATCTTCCGTCTAACTCGCACTATATCTATGTTCTCGACCTTTTTTCCGTCTCTTTCGATCCGACCTTCAGCCAAACAACTTCTTTCACAAACTTCAACATGAATCGACCTTCGAATGGACACTATGACAAATTTATCTTTAAATCCTAATAGGTATGCATATGGTTTATGCGATTACGTGAATTTTACATGCATAGATAAAAGATTCTGAATCATGCCTAATCTTTGTTTCTATATAAATAATAAACGTCATACTTTTATTATATATGAGTAATATTATTGTTCTTCGAAATTATATTACGCGCCACCATGAATTGTTTAATTGTTTTTAATGAAATATTTTTCTTTTTGCGATACACGTATATATCGTATTTTTGACTTTTTTTTGTTCAATAATTATACATTTGGCAGATTAAAAAAAGATTGCCTGTTTCTCTCTTTTTGAATGTTCGGAACAAATCAACACGATACAATTAATTGTAATAATTTAATTATTATTTGTTTTTAATTAGAATAATGTCACGTCTATGAAATATTCAATAGTTTTTTTTTTTTATGAAATATGAAATATTATTTTTAATACTTTTTTGATAGATGCGTCGAGTTTTGACTTTTGTCACAAAATATGACAAATATTTAGCAGATTAAAACAAAAATGCTTGTCTCTCTCTGAATGTTCGAACGAATCAACGATACAAATAACAAGCTCGATGATATTTTTAGTTGCGCTTTTAACACCTCGTATAAATGTACAAACGTGTGTGTGCGTGCGTGTCTATACCATCGATATTGTTAGGTATTTTATGTTTCACGAGAATAGGTTGACAGTACGATTTTCTAATAATTGTGAAATCGAGAAAGTGAGTAAAAAAAAGAAAGAGAGAGAAAAAGAGAGAGTGGTGGAGGGGGGGGGGGAGAGAGTCACAAGTCAAATATGTATAAATGCCTTAAAGTACAATAGACGTATACAAGGAATACTTATCTTTGGCAAAACAACATTGTGCAAACAATAACGAGGTCTTTTTTTCTTTCTCCTTCTCTCTCTCGCTCTCTTTCTCTCTCTCTCTTTCTCTTCCTCTCTACTTTTCAGATAAGAACGCAATGCAAAAAGTAAAGCTCTTTTTCCTCGAACGACGTGCCTACATCTCCCAACGAATTCAACAACTTGACAAAGGAAATGTTTCTTACGTAGAAAAAATCTTTCTTATCATAGACGAACGTTTTTTCTCTCTCACTCTCTCTCTTTTTTTTTTTTATAATCGTTTATGACTTATATACATATCTACTTGAAATTTGGTATTATTTGGTTGGCCGAGAGATAAGTAATATACTGGAATTTTTAGTAATTTAATTTATTGAATAAATAATATTCATTACTTAAAGAATATTTTTGGTATGTTGTATAATATATGAAAAAATTTTTTTGATATTATTAAGTATAATATTTTGTATCTAGACAAAATTAGTTTTTTATTATAGAATTGTTTTTATTAACAACAAATTATTTATATAAACGACACTGGTATTTAATTAAATTAAAAATGTTAACTTTTCTTTTTAAAGTCAACCAAATATATTTTGTATGTACGTCCATCTTTTTCATATTATTATTTAACTCACAAAATATATAAATTTGTTTTACTTGATTAAATATAATATGAATAAAATATTATTTTAAATGTTAAATGATTGAATAATATGAACGTAGAGATGAACAAACCTCACTGTATCGTAGTCCTTCACAAATTAGGAATTTTTATGCCGCCGTCGCGCCAACCGATAAAGAAACACATTTCTGAATCTACTGAAGTCTTGAATACGAGGACACGAAAAATCAAAAACGTTCCAAAATAATCCACCACTAGGATTGGTATCTTTAAGAAAAATTCCACCGTTACGCAACAATTCGCCAAATTGTATCTTTGTAATAAAAACGACAGTCTCGACGAGAAGAAGACTCGTCTTTGTAAATTCAATTTCCACAAATTGAAATTTTCTTTCGAAAAATGTATACACGATTTTATATAACGAATTATGAATTATTTTTTATCTCAAATGAATTTTATAATAAATCTATTTAATAATAGTTTTGAAACTTCAGGCACGCGCGCGATTCACACTATCGATAAATAACTTCTATTTAAAAACGATACTAATTATTCACCTTTTTTCAGAATAGAAAAAAGAAGAAAAAAGTATCGGGTAGAAAAAATCGAACAAGAATGAAAGGAAACACCCATGTGTGTGCATCTAAGTTATTATTCAAACGTACACTATACTCGATCTTGTCTCTTAACAACTCGATCCGTCGGCAAACTGATAAGAATACTCGCGTTATACGAAATATAAAGCGAATTGTGCGCGTGGGGTATATCGCAAATATCCTACATTATTGAATCATTTTTATTTACTAATTTGTCGTAATTTTTATAATTATTTCTAACATTAAATATATATGTATATATTTTTTTTAATTAAATATATACTCGAAAACATTCAAAATCGCGTAGGACAGAAAAAATCATATTTTTTTTTTTATAGTTAATTATGTTTTCGAAGAAACCGGGGAAAAAATTGAAATTACTTTGTTAAACAAATTTATGTATCTTTTTATTTATTTAAACAATTTTTATTTCATCTTGTTTCTTTTTTTTTTTTTTTTAAAAAGTAAAGAATATTATATAAGGATGAAGTTATGGTAAAGTATTGTGCATAGGTAGGTGGTACATAATATATCGATCTTTTGTGACTTTTCTTATTTCATACTTCGTCATACTGGAAATATGACTGACGTCATACGTTCAAACTGTATCACCGACTTTATTATATCTCTTGTATGTACGTTTCGATAAGGACACCGAAGAGAACATTGTGTCTCTCTAACATTCGGATCATCTTCAAGAACGTCTCAGAAAGGATAACAATGCTTTCATTATATTATAATAATTCTCTATTAAAAAATTTACATTTAATTACGATCTTAATGATCATCAAAAAAATCAACCCCTTCAAAAAAAAAAAGAAAAAAAAGAAATACAACTCGAAATAAAATATAAATTTCTTCCGAATTAACATTCGCGCAAAACGTGAAATATAAAAGAAACTTAAATTTCTTTCGATGTAATATGAAATATTTTACAGAAATAATTAATCGTATAAAAAAATCTGTATCATCGTTTTCAGAAGATAAATTGTTTAATGTATAAACATAATTAATAAATAAGATGTATCATACTTGTCAGAGATAAGTTGTTGAATGTATAAATGAGAATTAGTTAAATGTATAAATCTAATAATAAAAAAAAAAAAATATCGCAGTGTGTGTTTTTCAGAGATAAGTTGTTGGTCTATTCCAGTTTTGATCGGAATCGAGTGCGAGACTGATAAGATTATTAAAACGTCTCGTTCTTCTTCTTTTTGTATCTTTTTGCTGTTATTGTAAACACAATTTTTTCAAAAGATGTTATCGTTCGTCTAGGTAATTCATAGTTAATACAATTAAAACAAATCACTTTAAACAGTTTTTTCGTATCAACAGAACTCATCTTCCTTCTAATTTATTATTTAAAAAGTTAAATTATTTTTACGTGTATTATTTATATCACGTTTAAACAAAAAATAATATTTGGAGTAGAGCAATCTTTGTCGTATTTACTGAACAGCTCGAAATATTTGTCGAATCGACTGAAATTAAACGCGCTCGTCTTACTCGCTGTTAAAGAGAAAGGAATTGCATTAAATTCAAAGGAAAAGGAAACCATAGAAAAAGAAAGTTAACAAGTTTCATCTTTAACAAAGAAACACACAATAAAAGTTATGTATAAAAATAATATATTACCTTTTGTACTTGGTCTTGTTTATTTGCAGATTGCTGCTGCTGTTGTTGTTGTAGCGAGGGTGGAGGCTGTGG
>NW_014569672.1:65382-77141 GCF_001313835.1 Polistes canadensis | reverse complement strand
ATATTTTTATCCTATATATTTTGATATACAATATATTTTTATTATATTATTTATATGACTCACTAAGAGAGATTAATCTTATACTTCATAAACATATATCAATATAAATAATAATTATCATAACCCAGCTGTTAATTATATAATCGTCCCTATCGCATGGCCAGAAAAAATTTAATTACAAAAATACAAATGAAAAAAACAAAAAATACAATCAGAAGAGAAAGATAATCCTCAGTAGCCGGTTATTATCATCAATTATTATAAATCATTAATCTAACATTAATTTATCTCACGAAAATACATACGCATAGATGTGTAAACATATATGAAAAAAATACACGTCTCGATCATACTACATCGATAGATTTCCGGCTTAATCTAACGAGAGTTGCGGATATTTTTCTTAATTATAAAGGATAGAAAGGCAAAAAAAAAGAAAAGTAATAATAGAGACAAAAAAGGAAAAGGTGTGGAAGCATAGGCTTCGAGCAAAACTCAATTCCTATCGAGAAAAAAAACAAAATGAACCGTTCGAGACGATTATCAACAGGAAAATAAAAATCGGTGCTAAAAATTCACACACATCCCCCTTTATATATATATATATATATATTATATAATATAAGAACATATGTATGATATATACAAAGACCATAGGTGTAGGAATGATATTATAAAGATAGAATGATACATATAGAACTATAACTAGAAATCGTTAGATGAAACGATGAAAACCGTAATAGGGATAAGGACAGAGAGAAATGCAGGCAGGTGACGTTGGCATGTACATGATCGACACATGCATATACACATACGTACATAGAAATCATATCTTTATCGGTAGTACGTGTACACACACAGGGTGAATGAGAGAGAGAGAGAGATAGAGAGATAGAGAAGCGTACCAGGTTACAGATCTCCCTTTATATTCCTCGTCCTTCACGCGCGAGCTTCGTCGCGATCCCCGTTGTGTACGAATTCGCGTAGTAATTGATTCATGATAGAACCGCGGATTCAAACACGATTCGGGCTACGGGTTTGATATACCGTATAGTATTCTCTCTCTACCTTCCACCTATTTTCTATCTATCTATCTCACTCTCTCTTTCTGTGTTTATCTGTCTATCTATCTATCTATCTAACTATCTATCTATCTATCTGTATCTATCTGTTTTACCCTTTCATATGTATGGATGGATATATGTATATGTGTTTCGTATGTGTATGTACTAATATCTATGCACGTATGTTTGTTTGTATGTATATATGTATCAATCTATATTTGTTTGTATGAATATGTATGTATGTATGTATGTGTGAATGTATAGATGGATGTATTGGATGTGTAGTATGGATTAATGTATGATATGTGTATGTGTGTGTATCGGTGCAACGATGCGGCCTGCAGCGTCTCTCTATTATGTCACTGACGTTGCAACGAGGTGCATCAGGAAGCACGACCAATGCGGAACGAGTGGATAATGATCGACTGTATTTTTATCGGAGGCGTCGAACGATTCCCGGCCGCGTTGACGAGCACCCACGGAATAACCTTCGTAGTTTCGAAGTGACCCATTAAACTGAATCTACGGATACGCGTATTTCGCTTACCTATATCGGTTATATACACACATATATATGTATATATGTATAAGTGCATTTATGTTACTGATGTGATTACGTGATACTGATGTGCCTACATAATACATATAACGATATATTTGATATTATTATAATGATTTTTGATTTTGTTTTCTTTTTAATAAATGATTCGTATAAATAAATCAAATAATTGATATGTTTTGAATGATTTCGTTGTGTTGAGAAATATTAACATAAAATTAATAGAAAATTGAAATAATTTAGGACAGAC
Organism: Polistes canadensis; assembly: GCF_001313835.1. NCBI lineage: Eukaryota > Metazoa > Arthropoda > Insecta > Hymenoptera > Vespidae > Polistes > Polistes canadensis. The sequence continues at coordinate 75,268 of NW_014569672.1, read as the reverse complement.
GTATGTATACGAATTAAATGTTCGTGTAAGAAAAAAGAAAAAATACGCACGATATTAATTTAATATAAATTAATATTATAAAATAAATCTCTCACACATATATTACTCTTTACGACTGATTACTCTTTTTATTAAAATTTATGAATAGAAAATAAAAAAAAAAATGTTGAACATACGTATGTATATGTATGAAAATACGATATTATTTTTCGAAATTTCTCGTTTTTAATTAAAAAAGAAAAGAAAATAATGATAATTATTATATTCACAAAATATAATTTGTATAGGATGAAATTTCTTGGAGACAAAATGAATGTAGATAATCTAGATGATAGTTCGGAAAGGGAATAGAAGACGTTTCTAGGAAAAATTCGTAAAAGAATCAAAGGGAGAGTGAGAGAAGGGTATCGAGAAATCAAACACGGACCTTTTTAATACTCCGTCGCTTCCAATGTCCGGTCATCCTATGGGATCTTTCTTTCTCTTTCTCTCTCTCTCTCTCTTTCTATCTCTCTTTTCTACTCTTTCCCTCGTTCTTTTCTATTATAACACGAGGCGCATTGCAAACGAGGTGCATCAGGAAACGCGACCAATGCAGAACGACGAGTGGATAATGATCGACTTTTTTTCTTTTTCTTCTTCTCTTTTTTTTTTTTCTTTTTTTTTTTATGCCCACCCCTTTCTACAACGTGGAGAGATCGTTCCACCGACAAAGTCACGGCGAACCCTTTTCCTCGACGTCCCGTAGGGAACGTGAAACGCGCTTTGTGCGTCGCGATTCCGCATTTCGTTCTCCAAGAGAGAGCACAATGCTCTGCCGCCGACAAGAGAGAGAGAAAAATAAAAAAAAAAAGAAAAAAAAATGATAGAAAGAGAGAAAAACTACATACGTAGAGAGTAGTCTTCTTTTTACACTGAAAGAAAATCCGCGATTTCGTATAATATTACATCATCAGCTAGATGCTGGCCAGAACTGTACGGAAAATTCGCGCGCGCGCCACCCTACCCGTTAATACAAAAAGTAGAAGAAGAACAGAAATAGTATAAAAACGGACAAAAAGAAGAAACGGAAACAAAAAAAAAACAAGAAATAAAAGAAAAATGGGAGAGCAAAGTTATGTTGGAGAGAAAAGGTGGTAGGTTTGGGAGGACGGGGAGGGTCGTGGGGGTGGTACGGGGGTGGGTTGGGTTGAGTGGGGGGGTCTAGGTAAAAGGACCAAGGTTCTTTTGTTCGCGTATCGCCCAACGAAGAACAACAGACGGGAATGCGGTTTGTTAGCTCGACAGAGTAATAACGCATAGAGAATTCCGATAGTCCTCGGGAAATTGAATCCTAGTTGGCCGTGTAACGAAGGAAAAGGGGTAAGGGAAGAGAGAGAGAGAGAGAGAGAGAGAGAGAAAAGAGGTATGGGGAAGGATAGGGTAAGCCGAATTAAGAACCATTTATATCTACAGACATTGAACATGTCCTACCAGACGCGACAAATATTTTATATTTTAAGGGAGGAATATTTATTCATGTGCCTTAGTGTTTAATTCCTTTTTAGAAGAATATTTTGTTCTATAAGCCAAAAAATAATATAATAGTTTGTAATTTTTCTAAACCTGGGTGTCATTTATATTTGTATCGATTAAAATTGCACAAACTTTCTTGATTTTATCTGGTATATATTATGTGTTCTAACATCAGACGTAATCAAGAAATTTCGTGACGTTTTTATTCAATAAAGATGTATGATAAACAAAGTTATAAATGGCACGGAAAAACATTTTCGATTTGTCAAATATAATTTTAGTCTGTCGATGATAATTTTGGAAGTTCTCATTTTTTTCTTATCGGGTAAAATAGGATGTAATTTTTGTTTTCGAAGGGAAAATATGGAGAATTTGTCGAAAATTGTGTGGAATGAAGGAAGAAGAAGAAGAAGAAGAAGCGGTGATTCGATGATAATCAGTTGACTTCAAGATTGTCACCCGAGAGTCTCGACTTCAGTGACGCACGAAGGGGGTGACGGAGAGGGACGGGTGAGCAACAGCAAAGTAGAGCTAAGCTTTGACAGCTGAAACGCGATTACTCGCGCGTTAAATTAATCCAATGACGTGACAATGCGCGACATTGCTGCAACGACGAACTAAGCTGCTGTTCAGAAATCGACGATGATTGGACGACGGGCACGAGCCCTTTAAAAAGGAAATAATAACTATATTTTTATATTATTATATTAAAACTTTTTTTTTTTTTTCTTTTTCGCGGCCTCCGTAAACAATTTGAAAACAAACAAAGAAAAAATACAAAACTTATCGATAACATTGCAAAAAAATAAATGCAATAAAATAATACATTTTCTATATCTCTGCTCTACGCGTACAAGCAAATAAATAAAAATAAATTCGAAAAAATGATTGGGGAGGGGGGGGGGCGGGGTAAAATCAATTGTAAAATCGTACAAAAATATATATGCAATAAAATAATCAATTCTTTTTTTATCTCTATCGTTTTTTCAAAACACAAGTAAATAAAGATAATTAAAAAAAGAAGATAGTAAAATCAATTGTAACATTGTAAACAAAATACATGCAATAAAATGATCAATTTTCTCTCTCTCTCTCTCTCTCTCTCTCTCTCTCTCTCTCTCTAAAATCAAATAAATATAAAATTAAAATATTGTTTATATGTTTATAGAAACATCGCAAAAAGGGTTCTTATCTTCTATTGAATTTATACTCCTTCAATGTATGTTCGGACACGAAAGATCATCCCGTTAGATACAGAGACAACTCTCTTCTTATTTTACATTTAATTTAATTTGATTAAATTTGAACTTTAATAAATAACAATCTAACTAAATATATATATAATTTATATATAGAAAATGACTCAATGAATTTTCTCACGATAGATAGTATAGCAAAAGCCAAGTGATTTTTGGGCAAATCGGACACACGAATATCGCGATATATTCATTGTACGATAGAAGAAGAGAGAGAAAGAAGGAAAGAGAGAAAAAGAGAGAGAGAGAGAGAGAGAGATGGGATGTTCCAGTCTCGATGAGAGTATCCATTATCAGGTTATAACGAGTCGACACAGTAGGAACGGTTGGTGCATTGTGATCGCTCGATGATAATTTAATGCAACGACGAGTCTGTGCGCAAATGAACGTCCGGCCATCTCTCTCTCTCTCTCTCTCTCTCTCTTTCTCTTTGTCTCTCTTTCTACATATGTATACACATCTATATAGATATATTTCTCTTTCCCTCGGCCGGTCGTCGCGATTCGTGTTAACTCGACTCAACGGGGATGGACAACGAGAACGAGGTGCAGCACGTTTAACGCGGAGAGAGAGCACCGGTCATCGAATCGGCAAATCATCGAATCATCCGCGGCACTCGACAACGTAACAAGTCAACAGGCGGTCGTTATGTATATTGACGTATACTTGGCCGCGGTTACACCGTCGATGCTTGTTTCTATTGACAAATACCCGTCATCGTCATCGTCATCGGCATCGTCATAGTCATACTCTTCCTCATACTCATACTCTTCCTCATCCTCATCCTCATCCTCATCCTTCCCCCCCCCCCGTACTCGTCAACGTCGTCGAAACGACTATAACGCATTGCCGATTAATTCATTTCCCATACTATACGTCAATTGTATCAATGATTATTCAACGATAACGAAACGTTTTTTATGTTCCTTTTTTTTCCTTCTTTTTCACAAACTTGTTATTCATTTTTCTTTTTTTTTTTTTTTAAATATCGTACAAAATGTATCGAACAATTTTAATAATCGTACGATTTGTTTGATATATTTCTTGAAAATATGTAATTCTCTATTTTGTTTGTTTGTTTTCGAGCTGTTAATTGTATTCTCTGTTATAATTAAAAATGGGATAAAGTTGTTTTTTCTTGATATTATTTAACTAAGATAACTTTGTTATATTTTCGAACACGCGATAATTAAGGAAATAATATATGAAAGGATTGGAAATTCAATAGAAAATTGAAAGGTTGAGGCGACGGTGTTACGAATATCATTTTTTTTTTTCTATTCTACAGGGTGTTAGAAATAATCTATCCGATGATAAAAAAATAAATAGAATATATAATAAAGTGCATTAAACGAAACAATTGAAAAAAAAAAAAAAAATAATTCATATTTTATTTTAATCTATCTTAGATCGCAATCGAAAACACGAATAACTATACACGAATCATTTACACATTAATTTTATAAATTAATTAAACGATCCTAATCGCAAGCAAGGTAAAGAAAAGAAAAAAAGGTGAAAAGAAAAAAAGGTGAAAAGAAAAAAAAATCAAAGAAAAAAAAAAGAACAAACAAAATAAGGTCAAAGTGTAAGAACTCGCGTGGAGGTTAATTAGATCGATGAAAAATAAATTTCTCTTAACACCCTCTCTGTATAGAAAAAGTTAGATGGTTGCTTAGGAAGTTGATCACGAACGTATGCGTGGTAACTGTTATGCGATCGTTCATAGATCGCGACAAGTGGCGAGAGAAGGTAGTCACGAGTATACACCTTGTATGTATGGATGTATTCATGTATATGTGTGTATGTGTGTATATAAGTAAGTACTTATATCGTGAAGGTAGAATAACGACTACGCGACTACGACTACGATTACGATGACGACGACGACGACGACGATGAAGTCAATAATATCTCGAAACACAAAAGGGCAAGCTGGTAGAAGAGAGCGTCGAAACAAATGAGGCGCCTATGCGTGACAACCCTTATTGCTGCGCGACGGTACACTGGGTCCTACGTTTTCCACGCTCCCGATAATAACCAGTTATTGTTCGTTACATACGTATTTGCATGTTTTCCTCAGCTATATTTTCATCTAGTAGGTAGATATTTATGTATACGTATATACGCGTATATGTATGTGTGTGTATGCATGAATATGATCTCGCGAAAATGGCAATAATAATTTAGCGAGTAACAATTTCTTCATTATTTTTCTTTTCACGTGTACCTTTTAGTTTTTCTCGTCAGATTGGAGAAATTATTTTTGGGATTAAAAATTTATTGTATTATTATTATTATTATTATTGTTTCTTTTATAATTTGAACGTAAAGAGAATGATTAACTTTTGTGTATAGGAATAGTTTCATACATTTATACGATTAAAATGTCATCGCTTCAAAGTAAAGATCGCATCATCAAATCCCCCTTTACACAATTAGTACGTCCAGAAATACCTGAAATTCGAGTAAAGTCAAGGTGTAATTTATTAAACGGCGTTAAACGTAAAAGCGCCGACGGCTGACTGGACGAGAACTGTAAGCTCGAGGGAGGAAGATTCATCGACTCCTCTCTACAATCTAACTCGTCCTACCCGATTAATTATGGTTCTTCGTGAGAATTCCTCTCTTACGCCCTAAAAAAAATCCTAAACTAAATGGAAGAAGAAAAAAGATAAAAAAAAAAAAAAACAAAAAGAAAATGTCAAGTCAAGCGTCGTTTGCGAAGTCCACCTATCCAATTAATTCAAAGTTGGCAATTCTTAGCTGCCGGCAAATCACCAAAGAAAGAATACTTCAACTTATGATGTTGATAAAACAGTGAGATGCTTTAGTGATATTTCACCAGAAAATATCATCGAAAAGTGTTGCAATGGAGGAAAATAAGAAGAATTCGAAAAACAATAAAAAAAAAAAAAAAAGAAAATACGACGGAAAGACGAAAAGAGGCAGAAATAAAAAATGGAGAGGAAAAATATAGAAAGAAAGAGAGAGAGAGAGAGAGAGAGAGAGAAGTGAAAGATTCGCGTCGCAAACCCGGGACATGAATAAGCCAACGGGCAAAGGTGTGGTTCCCAGGCGTTCGCGGTAGGAAATCGCTCACCGGAGAAGAAAGATGGAGAACAGAAGGCAGGAGAGCGAACCAAGACGTGATTAATATAAAAGTGGGCGGAGCCAGGCTTGGCCGGAAGTGGCCGAAGAGGGATGCTGTGCCGTGCGCCAAGCAAGCGCGAAAACGGGGGCGGGGAGGGTTTTCACATCGCGCAAGTGTGGTTGCTGCTCTCCTCTTTAACGTGTTACCGTGTGTGTTTCTATACTATCTATCTTCTCTCTCATTCTTACACACACACACACACACACACACACATATTTGTATGAGTATTTTCAATGCATTTACTTCCGTCTACCAACGTAGATCGCATGTGCGTGCACCTACATAGATCTCGAAAGAAAACTTGGTGGGGGATGATGGAAGAAATACGACGAGACACTTCCATCCATCTACCCTAAACTCTTACCCCTTCTCTTACATATCTATTGTTTATATTCTAAAAAGTAAGAAAAATATAATAGAATACAAATAATCTTTGACATTGATGCATACGTAATAATTTGTATATTTGAAAATAATAATATCTCGCGATACCAATGTTCGGTGTATCATAGAAGATAGATTTTTTCGAATTTTTTCTGAGATGATATTTAGAAAGCAGATGGCTGCTGCAACGTTGGCAACGAGAAGGAAGGGAAAAATAAAAGGAAACGGAGAAAGAAGGAGGAGGAGGAGGAGGAGGAAGAAGAAGAAGAAAAAGAGGGGTACCAGGATTGGAGAGAATATGGGATCGAAGGGAACCAACAGGACCAGAAGCAAGCTTTTCGGAGACTAGAGGGGTGTAAGGGTTGACGCGTCCAGGGGTGGTCAACCCCACCCGCTTCTTTAACGCCCCCAAGTAGGATAGGACCGCCTCCGTCTCCGCGTTCGTTCCACCTACTACACCCCGGGATTCCTGCACTCTCCTACCACCTACTACGCCATCCTAAGACCTACACCCCCTTCGTCTACTACAGGCACTAACCCCGGACCAACCACCCTCACCAACCTCCCACTCGCCTCTCATCTCCTCCTCAACACGAGACGGTTGTTCGGTTCTATCTTTTCGGATAAGATAGAAAAATATATAAAATAAAGAAAGAGGAAATTGTTTCGGTAACATCAATCGTAGAATACGTTAGATACGTTATAATGAAAAATATATAGGATACAATTGTTTATTATTATTATTATAATTATTAGTCGGAATAAAAAATGAGTTCGATGAAACGCTTAATAAAATGATCGGTGATCAAATGCGATTCCAAGTAAATTGAACAGGGGATAAAGGGTACAGTAAGTCTGGTTAATGTTAAGGATGAATCACGATAGCATTAGATAATTAGCATCAACTCCAGCCGACGTCATCCCGCTATACGCATAGTTGCTACTGCCAAGAATTATTTTTAGGTAAAAATGTGTATACTGTTTCTGCACTCTCTAAGTCGTGGTACGTATTTAGTTACTCGAACATAGTTAATCTTGGAACGGCGTACCGAGATTTATTTCGGCGACCATTCTACTCGCCCCGTACACCTATTCGTCTTGTCGGAATCGTTAAGCTGTCATTTCCACGAATTTCGCGATATGCTCGCGAACGAACAAATGATAGAACGAAACGATAGTAGGAAGGTAAGGTTTTAGATCATTCCAAAGGAAAAAAACATTATTTATCAACATCGCATCGCACGTAAGACGATATCAACGATGAGATTTTTTTATCTTTCTTTTTTTAGTTGTTTTTTATTAATTTTTTTATTTTTTTATCAAAAAAGAACATAGAAAAAGATAAATGTAGTAGAGAAAGAAGGAAAAATTGAGAATAGAGAGAATTGAAAACTAATCAGTATGATATAAGAAAAAAGTACGCTTTGTCACGCGAGTAGAAGGATGAACGAAACGTTAAACAAAGATAAACCGTATTATCCGTCTCAATCGTTTATTACCCTATCTCTTTAACTTTAACGTTGAACTTACTATTTCTTTCTTTCCTTCTTTCGTTCTCTCTCTCTCTCTCTCTCTCTTTCATTTTTTTTGCTCTTTTTTCTTCTCAAGGAGAATGAAAAGGAGTTGAATGAAAACAACCCTTGATATACGATTACCGAAGTGACGAAGTTGACTCGAGCATTCGCATTCCTTTATTCGTAAAGTATCGAATCGATTTCTTTTGTCATACTCGCGAGGAATCATTGTTTGTCAGCATTAACTGTAACCTAAGGTTTTTAAACGATCGTTGTCCAGTGGACTTGCTTCCGATCGATATTCCTGTGACGTCTTCGAGCAAGGTCATTTACGATATAACCGAATGTGTTCTTTTCTTTGATATCCAACTAATGCTAACATATAAGTTATCGACATTAATCTAATGGATGAAAATAATGAGATCGCAATCATTAATTACAGATATGTATATCTAATAGTGTATGCGCATCGCAAACACCACATGGAGAGTACTTAACCTCTTCAAGGTCTTTCAGACACATATATAGATATTTAAATTTTATACAAAAAACAAAAAAAAACAAAAAAACATTTAAAAATATCAATTTAAGAAATTTTGATAAAAATAAACATACGCAGAGAAAATAATATTAAATTACTTATGAAAATATAATAGCTTTGTGTACTTCATAATATTCTTTTCATATTAATCCTAGATAATTACTAAAGTAAAAAACAAATATTCAGCCTTGAAGAAATTAAAATATAAGTGATTGGAGGAAGAAGCCATAAGAAACTGAGAAAGAGAGAAGAAAGCTCGAAAGAAAGAAAGAAAGAGTTTTGATAAAATGTGACGAGTGACAAAATCTCGCGTAAAAGTGTTCGCAGTACATGGGGGCAGGTAGTCAGAGAGACAAGTAATCAAAGAGACAGTCAGACAGATAGTCAAACAGGCAGACAGGTAGGCAGACAGGTAGGCAGGCAGGCAGGCAGGCGATCAGACAGGCAGGCAGACAGTGCAGTGAAGACGGAAGTAGTGTTGCAGGATGAGTAAGGCTACCTGGACGGGTCTCCAGCGTGGTTCCAGCATGTCCCGCTTCCTCCTCGTCGACTCGCTCGTGGTTGCTCTCGTTCGTTGTTGCTCCGTCCTTCTCGACTCGCCAAAGGATAATAAAAGAAAGGATTAACCAAATGCTTTCCTTCCTTTCCTTCTTCTTCCTCTTCTTCTTCTTCTTATTTTTATTATTCTTCTTCCTATTGTTGTCCGTTATCTTTCTGTTGTTCTGTTTCTCTTAATTTCTTCTTCTTCCTTCTGCCAAGCCTGTCCTCCTCCCACCCACCCCCTCTCACTCTTTTCTCTGTCCCTTTGATGCCACGTTTCTAAACTTTCTCCCTTTCCTCTCTCTCCCTCTCTCTCTCTCTCTCTATTTCTTTCTCTTTCTCTCCTTTTTCTTCTTCTTTCTCTTTCTTTCTCTATTTCCCTTTCTATCTATCAGAAATACCGCGCGTGCTGTCACCCTCAGCCACGTGTTTGCCGGCCGCAAGCAAAAGAGAAACAGAAATAAATACGGAAATTTGGAGAAAAGGGAGAGGATAGAACAAAAAATATAGAAATATATAACAAAGTTTATAATTGATTGTTAACACCAATCAGTAAATGCAACCACTACTTTGTTTTTTTTTCTTTTTTTTTTCTTTCCAAATTCCCGGTTGATATGTGCCCCCAACAATGTTCCAACAACAACGACGAAGACGACGACAACGACAAGAACAATGTTACTGATGATTCCTCCACGATAGTTTCGATGCAAATAAAACGATTAACAGACTCCTCCCTCCTCTGTCAGACGTTTCTATTGTTGTTAATGTTAATATCGATGTATACCACGTCGAAGTATATCTATTCTTCCTCTTGATCCTTTTGTCCACAAATGCTGACGAGAGTGAAAACGTGACGAAATTTTCAAACTAATAATATGTTCTAACGCGTTTACTAATTACATATACATAGATATATACTTAGTTGGTATATATGTATATATACGTTTATATATATATATATATATATATATATATATATATA
>NW_014569672.1:51643-65333 GCF_001313835.1 Polistes canadensis | reverse complement strand
TTTATCTCTCCCTCTCTCTCTCTCTCTATCTCTCTATCTCTCTCTCTATCTCTCTATCTCTCTATCTATCTCTCTCTATCTCCTTCTCTCTCTCTCTCTCTCTCTTTCGTATTCTATTTCGTAATTTCTGTTTCTCTTTGTTTCTTTATATAATATATATGCGTGCCGATGAAGAATAAGGGGGTACCGCGCGCCGGTGGGTGCCGTCGCGACTGTGCGACGCTCGGCGGCAGCTTAGCCGCGAAACCCTCCGGTTCTCGCGAACACGCGGCTACTGAGTCGGCGCACTGTGCAATCCGTTCCCGCTCTATCCCCATCTCACTCACTCTCTTTATACACTATCCCCACTAACCGACCACTTCGTTTATCTTCTTTGCACCCTCGCGACAACATTCTCTCTCCCTCTACCTCTCTCTCTCTCTGTCTCTCTTTGTCACTCCTACCTATCTTCCTTCTTCTCTTTCTTATCATTTTATTATTCTTTCTCCCATTCTTCTCTTCTCCCTTATTCTTATTTTTTTTTCCTTTTTTATATTCACACACATACAAGCTTTTGTTTATTTTATATATATATATATATATTTTGTTTTTGACTTTATTTATTTTTAACAAGGAATTTTAAATCTATTTAGTTCATATCAATTTTTCTTACTTTCGTAATACTTATTCTTTATCGTTTATTTGGAGTAATATTATTGTACTGTAGTATGGAGGGGGTTTTTTTGTTTTTTTTTTTGTATGAGTTTATTATTTTATTGGTTATTTATTTATTATCGTGCATATTTTATTATTCATGAGAGATATCTGTAAAATTTGTATAGTTTTTAAATCATATAATAAAATAATAATAATAATATACAAAATATATGTCAAATAAGAAATATATAATGTTATACGAATAATTTATGTGAAATGTTTACAATTCTATAAAATATAATTAAAATTATCTTCTATATATAAAAACTTATTAATTATTATTGTAACTTTTAAAAATCAACCCCATATATACATCGATAACCTATCGAAATCCAACAAAAAAAGGAATATTCTCTAATAATAGAAAATGTGAAATTCTTGTATTAGAAATTCGAAGAATTCTATTTCTAATTAAAAGATAACGTACGTATCTAATAAAACGAACATTTATCTTTAGAAAAGGATGATTAGGAAGAAGAGAAGAAATGTTAGGACGTAGGAAACGTACGAGAGACGTCGGAATAGGTCAGCTTTAGTCTGGTCTTACGAGTAGGTCGAATCGATAACAATAACTACATGGATGTCTATACTCTGCTACGGCAGATACGTCCACCCCTTAGGCACGAAATACCTTGTGCTAATTCGATTCTCTCATATGGGAGTATTAGTGTCATGATTCTTTTTTTAATCGTTGGCTTTGACGATAAGCAACGATTACTAGTAACATCAAAGCTAACAACTGAAACCGATAAAAAAAATCCCATGGAATTTTATATATTATAATAATTCTTATTATATTATCAAAATTATTCTTATTATTTTTTGAATTATATAATATATATTTTTCTCTTAATTTTATACAAAATATAAAATATTTACCAAACACAGAATGTCTGAAGTTTTTCCAACTAAACAGTGTCAGTATATTCTTTCTACAAAAATAAGAACGAAATTGTTATAAAAATGTAGATAATTAAAAGCTCCATTATACAAATTTATGACACAAAATTTTTAAATCACTTCATATTTTTTCTTCAATGTATCGATCACTTACGCGAATGCAAGACAAAACGAACCTGTTTCACGTAATTGTGAATAAACTTTCACAAAAAAACTGACTAATACTTGGACTCTTTTGGCAGAAAATCTACGTTGATATTATTTTACAGTAATCCAAGTATATTTCCATCGCATAAACCATTATACGTAATAAATTTCCTTGTATTCTTAATTTGAAAATACTTTCGGTATTTCGATCGTTAATATTTTACAAGGGAATTTCAAAAAAATTGATATCAATCGGAATTCGTTACTTAATTCGATTTGGAATAATAAACGTCATAAATAAGTATAAATAAAAGTGAACATAATCGATTAGAAATTTAAAGACGATATATATCACATTCTAAATAAATATAAACATTTTATAATTAAAATCGCATAACTTTTGAATACAATTTTAAATGATTTAGAGAACATATTTTATTTGTCCTTATTTTCATGCATAAAATACACTGACACCGTTTTACTGAGGAAAACCTTGGACATTTTGTATAATAAAAATTCTTATAAATTAATGTAATGAACGATAAAGAGAGAGAGAGAGAGAGAGAGAGAGAGAGAGAGAGAGAGAGAGAGAGAAAGAAAGAGAATGGAGGAAAGAGAGAGTGTATGGAAAATGTGATAGGCAAGATCGAAACTGTCAGAGCTATATTCGGAATGATAACAGAGGGTGAAGTATTGGACACAATGCGGAGAAAGCAGGTCGCTCGTAAGGACTTTCAATCGACTAGTTTGTTGTTGTTGTTGTTGTTGTTGTTCTTCGTTATTTCTCTTCGGTCGACTGGCCAGGACAATGTCGAACGAATACGACTAACGCGTTCACATTGATAACGATTTCTAATGGAGTGAAAGAGAAAGAGAGACAGAAATAGGGAAAGAGAAGTGAGACAGACATGTTCGAAATATCTCGATCGAAGATATCAACACACTGCCCTATTTTCCAAAAAAGAGAGAGAAAGAGAGAGAAAATCTTTACTTAAAGTAGCATGACTCATTAAACAATTGCATGTAAACTGAATTCAATTTGAAATAATGTATTATTGTATATTTGTCTATAATATACGAATGTTCACTCACAATATTATTTATTTTATTTTATTCTATTTTTAATTTTTTAGTCAATTATTTACGAATTTTTTAGTAGTTATTAATGTCTAGAAACAACAATAATTTTAAACTTAATTAAAACTATGTTATTCTATAAGCTTGCATCAAAGAGATATTTTTTAAAATTAATTTTTATGTTATAATCCACATATATATATACAGTCTTTTTAATATCCACTGATCAATAACAACAACAATAAACTTCAATTATAATTAACAATTATATTAGTCACTGATTTATAATCCACTCTGTAAATAAATACACGCATACACATATATACGTGTATAAGAAAAATAGAAACAACAAAAAAGATGTTTACTCAATATTAATCAATGATCAAAAATCAGAATAAAAAAAAAGTAACAAATACAATTCGTTAAAAGCTTCACTCTCCCTCTCTCTCTCTCTCTCTCTCTCTCTCTCTCTCTCTCTTTCTTTTTTTATCTATTTCTCTCCCTCTCCCTTTTTCTCGGTCTCGCTTTCAAAGCAACCGAGAATTCAACGAAATATCGCGCAAACACGGCGTCATACTGATGAAAAGATTGTCAATAGCCGTCCAACACCTGTTGCACGAAGTTTAGCGACGGATTTTATTCTCACGCGTACGCCCGCTTGTATTCGTTTATTGGCCTGCGGATTTCACGGTTCGCGAACGCACTCACTCACTCATTCAAATATACATACATGCACACATACTCACAAACACACACACAAATATGTATGTTCTACGGTTATCGAGATCGCTTTTCGTCGACACAGGTTAACGCGCGAACGCGAATGACACGAACTCTCACTTTAACTCGCTTGATTTATATCAAAATAAAACGATCCTTCTCCGCCACAATTTGATCCCACTGTCACGCCTCAATCGCTATAAATGAATGTACATATTACATGACACACGTGTAAATATGTGTTTGTGCGTATGGTATCGTCAAATTGTTACAATCAACTTGTTTGTACAAACGAGTGGGTATGCGTTTCTTTCCTTCGATCGAATTGTTAAATCTACGATTGAAACAAAACAAACTGGGATTTTCCATCCATCTCCTTCTCACTCATTCTCTTTCTCTCTCTTTTTTTTAATATCGACACGGGGTTCCTGTGTTTATTTATTTGTTTATTTTCTTCTTTTTTCTTTTTCTTTTTTGTTTTTGTATTTTTTTGAACGTGAGTAATATCGCTAAATGAAACTATTTTTTGTTTGGTATATTTGAGAATTTTGGTTGGATAGGAGAGGAGGAAGGGATATTGAAATTCTTTCATTTGTTGGATATTTCGAAAAAATACATACGAATAAAGATATTACTATCGTTTCATTCGCGTAAAAAAGAGGAATTAATATCAATTTTTGGTCTATACGTAGATATTAGGCCGTAGCGTGTAACTAATTTCTGTCGTATTATTTCTTTGAACATAATTTAAAAGTGTAATATAATTATATGGACAAAAATGTATATTATTAGTCCATCGGTATTATTTCAAAATTTATCTCTTCTCTCTCTCTCTATATATATATTTTAATAGACAATTTGTTGATTCCGGCAAAAAATGTAGGAAATAATATTGCAGAAATAATTATAGAAAATGATTTCGACGTTATTCGACGATATATTCTTTTAACGAAATATTCCATGGTCGACGGAATAAAATTTGCTAATTATTTTCGATTAGGGACCAAATTTATGATTACGTTGACAGAGAGAAAATCTATTCGAATGTTATATTCATTACAATAATAATCATAGATTATATAAAAGAGAGTAATTAAAAATACGAGAGAAATTCGAAGATTATGGGGAATTGGTGAACTTAAGTGAAGTGAGGTAAGGTGAGGTAAAGTGAGGTGAGGTGTGGTAAAGTGAAGTGAGACGAACGGGGGGTAAATCGTAGTGGAGCTTCAATCTAGAGGAAAAGCGTTAGAGAGGTGCATTTCGTAGTGTTGTTGATTTTTGCATAATTTATCAGGGTTGTTTGGTTAAGCGAGCCGTTAGGGTGAGAACCGTAGCCGTGCTCCATAGTTGCTCTCCATGGGGCGACAATTTCAGACACCCTTCGCCAAGATGATTAGCATCCTCCGCAGGGACGGATTTGCTTTGACAAAATTTCATCTTCTTTCTTTTATTTTTATTTTTTTCACTACTCTCTTGAATTTTTTCATTATATTATATATATTTATTTATCAATTGTAAGAATAAAAAATAGAAAATAAAAATCAGTCCATTTAAACAAATTAATGTAACAAATAAAACGAGCTTCTCCGAAAATTTGCTTGTAAGAAATGAATTATTCTCAATATTTATCATAAAAATCAATCACAATTTATGCATTAGAAAAATTTCATCTTTCATTATACACGATTTATTTATCTATCATAAAAATAAGACATATTATGAAAGAATAAATTTGAGATTACTACACAATTTAATATAATTCAAACAATAATAATAATCATCAAACAAATCTAAGAAATGTATTAATACAGAAAATCTAAAAACCCTAATTGTAACTAATTTATCCATATATCAAAACAACAACGAATAATGAAATCTTCCAAAGAAAAGAACTTCACATTCCACATTTCCCGTAGATTCCTTCAAATCAAAATAAAATCATCATAAACATTAAACCGATGAAAGAGCAGATCTTAGAATAGGTAAAATTGGTTGGTGAAAGGCAGCGGCCCTGAGTGGCACGTAAGCAAGCATATCGCGAGTATACGATAGCGTTGTTGCGGATAGGAATGGGTGTCCACCCAACCCGGTTGGTATACTGGGCGAAGGGGTTGCTTTAGGGGGTGAGGAAGGAAGAGGAGAATGAGAAAGGAGAAGAAGGGAAGAGAAGAGAAGGGAAGGGAAGGGAAGGGAAAGGAGAGGTGGTCTTTGCGGGACAAGTTGCGCGTGGGCGAGAAGAGAGACTCGAAGGGAGGCTCGAAAGGGGCTCGAAAGGGACGAAGCACATTCTATACTATACTACTCTACAATAGTTGTTTACCAGAGTCATACTGATCGATACTCGCTGTTTGCTATCAGAGGGAGCCATGCATGCCGGGCGCTACTTGCCCAACACCAAAAGTAAACACCCACCCCCGAGTGCTATCACCCCAACAACACTCCCACCGCATCTCTGCCAACCAGCGAATTCTCACTCACACACACTCTCTCTCTCTATCTCTCTCACTCTCTCTCCTTGTGTTCCTATCTATCCGACGTTTTCTTCCTTTCCTGTTTCTCTTGGTATTCCTCTTATTGGCCTAACGAGAGAAACAACGACGTGCTTTGGTTAAACTTTGATACCGATTTTATCTTAACTGGGTCACACTCTGTACACATTAACCTAATTATTAAATTATCGATTTAATATATTATGTCAATATATTATATAAGGAGGTAAATATGAATAATGAATTTTTGTATAATCTTTTCATATATTTGTTTTTTTTTTCGGAGGAAATAAAATATTTATATATAATAGAAAGAAAAAATTCTAAATCTTCTATAGTTTATTTTTGTTTTGTTAGGTTTTCGAATATTTAGATATTTCAAAAAGATTGATTCTATTCAGAGGATGAATTGTACGAGTTCAGGGAAACGATCACGATAACCATACGGAAATAAGTTAGCCGAAATATCAGGGAGTGTTTAGAAGCAGTGCACGTGCGTATCGCGCTAACAACGACAACATCTCTTCTACCCTCTCCTCTTATACCCTCCTACAAACTACCCTCGTAGGAAAAGGCGCGAACTCTGAGAGGGGTTTGTCTCGGAACGATCATAGTCAGGTCCAGGCCGTTTCGCCTCGTACATTTGCATAATAGCATCTATGCCGGCCGCGTCCGGTAACGCGATATACCTTGGGAAATAAAGGCGTTAAAAGGGGTGTAAAATGGACAAAATTCTATGCCTCGTCAGATTTTTTTTTTTCTTCCTTCCTTCCTTTTCTTTCCTTTTCTTTTCTTTTCTTTATGTAGAATCGTTACGAGAGTGTTAAACGAGTTCACGTTACAGAAATCAATACGAAGTACGTTTAAAGAGAGAGAGAGAGAGAGAGAGAGAAAGAGGGGGGGGGGAAGAAAGAAAAAAACAAAAACGAATTATCTGAATTTTTGTAAATAAAATTCGATGAAAATAATTGCAATATAAATTAGTTTTAAATCTTTCGAGTATATATATATATATATAATGTATTGATTACTTATTAAATTGAAAAATAATTGTTATAATAAAAATATAAATAAACTATTATTTAAACTTAGTGTCAAACACACGATTTGATATTCTCTTCTAATTCTAAAATCAAACGAGTAAAATCAAGAAAACAGAAAATGGGAGATAGGAAAAGTAAAGATTGTCCGATTTCTATCGAAAACGGGGTTCCTGATAATGATTTTAATACGGAGTCCGCGTGCGGAAAGGGCGAAACACGACGAAAGCCCGAAAGTCGCCGCAAATCCTGCGCAGACGGGAACAGAATAGGGAGACCGGTAAACAAACAGTGAAAATAATATAATTTACAGAGGATTAGGAACGGTTGGGACTGTATAAGGGATGAGAGAGAGAGAGAGAGAGAGGTAAAGAGAGAGGAGAAGAAGAGAAAACAGCGGTGAGCGGAGTGAAGGGGGTTCGAAAGGGCTAGAGAAAGGGTTTCGGTGCACGGAATAACTGTTTCTGGTTATAATTGATATCCCGGCAAAGCTCTATAATCCCACCCAGTCGAGTCGCCACCCTCTTGAAAGTCGAAACCAGTTTCTGTCTTTGTCTCACTCTCACTCTCGCTCTAACTTTTACTCTTACTCTCTCTCTCTCTCTCTCTCTCTCTCTCTCTCTCTCTCTCTCTCTCTCTCTCTCTCTCTCTCTCTCTCTCTCTCTTTCTCTCTCTTTCTCTATCTTTCTCTGTCTGTATGGCAAAAGACGGAAGCCGCAAAACCACGCGGCACATTTCGTTCCGCTCTTATTTACGGAAACATTTTCGCTATAATTTATATCCAGTTTTAACTTTGACCGGACAATGCCTGGCATATACTTTCCATTTATTTCTCGAACAGAACTGAATATCGAATTTATAAAAAAAAATAATCGAAAAGGTAAAATATACTATATTTGTCTTTTTTTTATCAACCTAAAAGATTTCTAGACAAATTGTATTGCATCGAATACAAATCTTTGTTTATTCTATCCTTATTCGTATTGAAATATTAATTTAACAGTCCACACAATGTTACCGGACGATGCCGGACGAAGTCAAAATACTAAATTATCTTCAATTTTTTAATCTAAAAAATTACAAAACGAATATGTTATTAAACGAATACAAATTATTTCTTTATCCCACACTTACTCGATATCGAAATATTTAAATAATAATTCAATGTGACCATTCCAACTATTTGTAAAAAAAATAAATAAAGAAATCTTAAAAAATAATCGAAATAGGTTAAATTACATAATTGTTTACCTTTTAATCGTCGTAACATTTGAAAGAAAAATTCTCTGTTAGTCATATAAAAATTCTTGTTTATTCTATCCTTAAAACTCATATCGAAATATTAAAGTAGTCCCCAATGTTATTTGTTTTTTTCTCCTTCTTAGTTCTGAACCGTGAGTCGACAGCGTTTAAACGGTGAATTTGATTTTTGACGAGACGGTATTCGCAGCAGCGCGAAAATAACTTAACGAATATGTATGAAACAGAAGGGTGCACTCTCTCTCTCCTTCTCTCTCTCTCTCTCTCTCTTTCTTTTTCTCTCTTTAGGAGAGATGGTATTCACCATCAGCGAGCTGCTGTACGAGGAGGGTAAGTAGAGGAAGCATCCAGATGGCGATCGCATTATTTGAGGGTGGTGGTGGAGAAGAGAAAGCAGAGACAGAAAAATAGAGAAAGATAGAGAAAGAAAAAGATAGAAAGAGATAAAACAGAAACGAAAGCGACATGCGTCCTCTTTCTCTCTCTCTCTCTCTCTCTCTCTCTCTCTCTTTCTCTTTCGTCATTGGTTGGAAAGAGGCACCTTTCGGCGTGTTCGTTTCGTTTTCCCGCTTACGTTTCGTCAAACCGCAGCTGGAGATTTGTTGGAGATTCGTCGAGTAACGTCGAATAAAATAAAAGAAAGAGAAGGTGGATATGAGGAGAAGAAGGGGGGAAGGGGGAGGAGAAGGGGTGGCGAGTTGGGAAGAGGGTGAAACACGCAAGCGGAAGGAAGTAGAGGAAGTCAGGAAGAAGGAATTGGGGTGGGAGGTGGAGAAGAGAGTAAAAGAGGGACGAGAGGGGTGTAGGATGGAAGAAGGACGATAGGGTGAAAAAGGGGGTTGGAAAGTGAGGGGTTGAAGGGAACGAACGAACGAACGGACGGACGAACGAACGAATGAACGAAAAGCAACGTCTAGTGGACCGCGTAATTACGATCCCATTGAAGAAAATAATAAAAAAAAAGAAAAAAAAGAAAAAAAAGGGAAAGGAAAGAAAAGAAAAGGGAAAAAAAAGAAAGGAAAAACAGAGAAAGAAAGAAGTTTGCAAGCTTACCGCTAATGCGGCCGAACTGTCTCTCGAAAAAATTATAAAAATCCTCGGACACAATGGAGAAACGGCTAATATTCCAGTTGAAACGATGTGTGTGTGTGTGTGCGCGTATGCGCGTGTGTGTGTAGTATGTATGCAAGAACGCGTCTAGATATTCGAGTGAAATAATGCGAACGAACGAGAGAAGAGAGTGTCCAGAACGTTTATCTGAATGCAACGAATTTCCTGAAAGTCTAACGATCCATTAAAGAATTGTACTTTTAACTAACGGTTATCATTATTTTCGGGGTCTTCAACTTCTTTTTATATTATTATTTTATTTCCTTTCCCCCTCCCCCTTATCTTTTTAGGTTCTTGCGCTCGCATTCGACTTTTTGTCGAAATTATTTGTCATCAGTGACGATCCTACGTTCAACCATAAAAGGGTTAAAAGAGATAGAAATAAAGAAAGATAATAAATTATTGTTTAGTTAATTATAGTGAAAGAGTTAACACGTCAATGTCATGTTTTAGATTCAAATTTTCTATCTCTTTTTTTTTTTTTCTTCTCCAATCTATATTTTTTTTTTTCGTCATTCGGTGTGACAAATGAAGGGTAAAACGCGATTTCTTCGATACTGCAAAATCCCCGAGCCTTTCGTATTCTAAGCTTCATCTAATCCGTTGACAAAACTTCCGAAGGAATCGTCCCCATTAAAAGAGATTGATCGTCATCTCGTCACACTCGTTTCAACCAATCTTAGTTTATTTCTATCTCGCTCCTACTCATTCGCATTCTCACTTCGTTTGTCTCGAGAAGACTTAGAGAACATTTCGAAGGGAGGGTAATGTTTTCTCTCTTTCTCTCTTAAATTTAGTTTCTCAGTAAATACCTGATCCACGAAGAAACGACGAGACATTAGTCATGTATTTAAATCTAGCTCAAGGGTAGAACAACGATTTGAAACCGAGTAATCGAGGGTAGAAAAGAGAGAGAGAGAGAGAGAGAGAAAGAAAGAACGAACGAACATTAGAATGTTCTACAATTCGATAAATACGAGCCCTTTTTAATGTACCTTTTCATTATCGAATAAACCCGAATGAACGATATCCAAGAGAGAGAGAGACAAAATATTGATACTTATGCGGAAAAAAAAAATTAATGTAAAACATAATCATCAAATATAATTACTGAGAAAGATACTTACATCCGGAATCAAAGAAACGCGAAAAATAATTTCCTTTCTATACGTTCTATGCAATATACGTTTATGTGAATCAGTATATGTCATTCAAATAATGATACAGAATAAAAAATGATAAAGAATATTAAAAACGAGTCTACTCATTAGAAAGCAGTTAAATTCTTCGGCATGAGAAACTCACCATAGTATATATAATAACCATTATAGGGGGTTTCGATAAAAATCAAGAGCTATGATGAATATCGTAGTCGGTAGTTAACAAAAAAAAGAAAAAAAAATTTCTTTCTGTCTCTCTCTTTCGAGAGAAAGATTTCCAATGAATGAAAGAGAGGATTATCCACGGATTGTATTCGATGTTGGTTAACTTAACCGATCTTACCTTTTTATCGTTATCAAATGAAAATACATGCACCATGATTCATATCAAAGAGTTAAGAATATCAGGCAAATGACAGTAAGGAATGAATTGCGACCACACAGCACACGGTTGATGATGGGTGATGGTGACTATGCCACAGTTGCTGTTGCTGTTCGCAATGTAAAGTAGTGGGGATAAGGGTAGAGGTAGTCATTAGAGATCCGGTGGGGTTGCAGTCACCTCTTAAGTCTCGACCCTCACCCAACTACGATCCCCTCTTATCCGAGGGGAATTTCTAACTGATTTACGAGAAAACAAGACTGTTTCATATTTCTCTTGTTCCCTTGGCGCCACTCTTGAAACTACCACCGACATTCTTCCTTTCCACCCGTCAAAGTCTTTTCTAACGTAACTCGTTTTCTTATATTCTACATCTATATATATATAATCGATATTGAAATATAAATAAATAAAGAAATAAATAAAAAATCAATATATGAGAGAAATTTTTAAAATAAAATGAAATATAATTTTGATACATCATTGTCCTTTTTTTTTTTTTATCAATAAAAAAGTAAGTGAAATATTATAATAAAATTGTTTTGTATCTAAGTTTCTATTCCTATATTTAATCAAAATAACAAAAGAGTAATTAAAAATAAAATTTGCAAAATTGTTTACATGCAAAAAAACTTTTCATAAAATCAATGAAAAGAAATCAAATTAGGAATAATAGAAGAAATGACAACAACTTTTTTATATTCCGAAATATTCGATTTCTTTTGTTGTTGTTTTTTTTTTTTAAGTGAATGAAGGGGATGGAAGAACGAACGAACGATGGATAAAAATTCAATAGAGATAAATAAAAAGTGTAAGAGAAATCTCTTTCGTATAGTAAGTAATATTTAAAACAATGTGTTCCGAAAGGACATTTTACGTATTTTTGAACACATTTTAAACTATATCGGTCCGTTCATATAAATCTTCTACTTGAAATCTACTTAGATATACCCTAAACCGTCGTGGCTAGAACTAACCCTCCTGAACGTTTTCAGGATCCAAACAAGTCGCATTGCTTCCGACCCTCCCGGTTGACTTGACTGGTCAAAAGACCCGTTTCCCGTAACAATTGATGTCGATCATTGCGAAATAAAAGTTTTTCTTTCAGTATTTTCTTTCTTTTATAAAATATCCGATCAATGCGTCACTCCCAATTATTTCTATCCTTTAATTTGTATTTTTGATATGAATATTTGAAATTATTTGACAACGTTATAATCAAATTATTAAAACATAAACTATTCTAAATTACTTTTAAAAACGTAATTAAAATTTATCAAAAATGCTAAGTAATTCTAATAATCATAAAACCCTGAACGATCTTAAATAATTTCGAAATTGTAATCAAAAATGATGGATACGATTGAATATATACGTTTTAAGTTAATTTAAATTCTATCATTTAATTCTTTTTTTTCAAATTCTTAAAGAATTCTTTGATATATTTTGATAACTGTAATTAATCGTTAAAAAAAATTTGTTAAACTTTGACGTAACCTAATTCAAAAATTATCGGATTCCCTCAGATTACTGAATGAAGCCTAACAACGTTTTAGATCTTCTAACATTTTAGATAAAAGCTCCCTAGGACCACGATATATTCAAGAAATGGTAAGAATCGGGGGAGGTTGATACTAGTGACAAAGGGGTTAGAGGATAGTGGTATAAGGGGTGAGAATGAAAGAGAAAGAGAGAGAAAGAGAGAAAGATAGAAAATGGGTGCTACATTACGAGACATCCGTCCGCTCAGCACTAATGATAATTAGAACGTTAAGACGACGACAACGAGGATGACGAGGACGAGGACGAGGACGAGGACGAGGACGAGGACGAGGACGAACGTGAATAGAACGAATGGGTTAAAGACAAAGAGATGCAAATGAAAAGAGAAAGAGAATTTTGGAAGGTAATCATTTAAGTATGCTCCTGAATAAAAATTTTCCAAAATTTTGAATTTTCGCGAATTGGTTCGTTGAAATGACGAGTATTAAAAAATTCATAAAATTAAACGTATATTTGATTAAGATTTATTGTTACAGAAATAACAGTGTGTGTGTGTGTGTGTGTGTGTGTGTGTGTATATATATATAACTTTTTAAAAGATTCGTTTTTAACTGTAAAAACGATTATACGATTAACATTTTATAGGACCACTGTGTATTTGTATTTGTATATGTATATGTGTATATATGAATGTTTGTTAAAAAAAGAAAAATGTAAATCGTTGTTGTTAGCTGACGGATTTCTATAGAGGACAATAAAGAGAGTGAGAGAGA
Source organism: Polistes canadensis (assembly GCF_001313835.1). Taxonomy (NCBI): domain Eukaryota; kingdom Metazoa; phylum Arthropoda; class Insecta; order Hymenoptera; family Vespidae; genus Polistes; species Polistes canadensis. The sequence continues at coordinate 52,076 of NW_014569672.1, read as the reverse complement.
AAGAGAGTGACTGGGGAGGATGGGTGGAAAGAAAAAGTGGAGAGAATCAAATAAGAGGAAAGAAAAGAAAAGAAAAGAAGATAAGAGTGGATTAAAGAAACGAAACAAAACGAAACAAAACGAAACAAGAGAAAAATCGGATAAAAGGGGTAGTTGGAAGCGACGACAGTACCTATGGTTAAAGAACTAGGATAATGCTGAAGGAAAATATGTTAAAAGCTAAAAAGTTTATTTTTCTTTTACCATCCTTTATATTCCTTTTTTTTCACACACATATTTATTTTATAATAATTATTTACCAATTTTTTTATTTTACTTTTATTTCTTCTATATTATTATATTGTTTATTTTATTTTTATATTACAAATTTAACTTTTTTGTATAACAATTAGACTATTATTATTATTATTATTATAGTTGAAAATACTTTTAA
>NW_014569672.1:44243-51028 GCF_001313835.1 Polistes canadensis | reverse complement strand
AAAAAAAAAAAAAAAAAAAAAATATGCTTGAAATAAAAATAATAACAAGCTGACAAGAGCAACTTTGCTGAGAGCAGCAGCACTCCTTTAACTGAGTTTCGCGTTTATTTCGTTAAACTATACGCAACACGGTAAATTCATTTGCGAAACTCATTCAAACTACTCACGATAAATATCATTTCTTTTTTTCTTTTTTTATTAATTTGTCAACACACGCACACACACAGTATGGGACATACAAGGTTCGCCGTCGATTAACACACTTCATATATTTTCATGGTACTACTCTCGTGTACCGGGAAAACGACCAACGCGTCCCGGTTGGGAAGAAAAAAATATATATGTGAGGGTAAAAGGGGTAGGTAAAAAGGTTGAGACCATAAACAGGCACTCGTAGAGGTGGAAATAAATCAAACCTCGCGCGTGTCGTTTTATTGTTGCAATACACACTTTCGGACATTCTTCAATTTTTGTAAAAACAATCCTTTTTTTTCCTAACATTTTTTTCTTTTTATTAATTATTATACTACACGTATGTGTGTGTGTGGATTCTAATGGTAGGAAAATTGCAATAAAATATATGTGTTATATTTTTGTGATAGCAAATTTGGAGATTTTTGTTCTTTTCAAATGCAACCGTGGTATTCGTTTTCGTACATTTACTTTCTTTCTTTCTTTCTTTTTTTTTTTTTCTCTTTCTTCTTCTTTTTCGTGTGCAACCATTCTGCAGAGTCTCCAGAGCTTTCCTCTTTAACGAACGACCGTTATAAATAATGTCGATGCTTTGTCGTATTGTTGGCCAGGCGTGCCGCAAAAATGGAAAGGGACGATCTCCCTCGTCTTCTTTCTCCCTCTCTCTTTATATTTCTCGCTCTGTCTTCTTTTTTTGGCGGCGCACTACTTCAAGAGGGTAAAACTCCCGAAATGAATGCACGATCGAGCTTTTTTTTTTTTTTACGAAAAATCCTTCCTTTTTAAACCTTCCAAACGTTATATTACCCTTGTGTTTATTAGTTACATAAATGATATTAAAAATAATCAAACGTTGAATAATAACATTTAAGAATAATCTATTTTAAATCGAGAATCAAATGTCAACGAAAAGTTTATTTTTAAGATACCAGTCAATAAACTTTCCCAATGTAAATACCATTGATCGGTTGCCAATAACTAATGCGGTAAATTAAACCAACACTATAATACTGATTGGATAAAAAGCAACCCTCAAACACAAATTAACGTAAACAAAAGAACATATTAGAAACGTGATCGTTAAACAAAACCCCTATAAAATAAATGGATCTCTTAAAGGATCTTAAACTAAATAAATATAAAAATATACATGAAAGGGTAATGAATAAGACTAAGGACTCGCGTAACATCGTTAAAAAGGACGTACCAGATCTTTAAAAGACTGCAAAGATTAGACGTTGCGATCTTGTTTCGTAAGAAAGTCAAGATAGCATAAGAAGAAGAAGAAGAAGAAGAAGAAGAAGAGAGGTAATAGTCAGGTGATGGGAACGGTTGTGCGAGGAACTTGAAGAGGTGATCGAACCGAGCAAGAGTCTACCGAAATGAAAGAGAAAGGAAGAGAAAGAGAGAGGGCTATCGTCATAAGGGGTGGTACGGGGTGGGGTGGGGTGGAGGTGGAGGTGGTTGGGAGTCAAATTAGCCCAGAGGGACTTCTTAACAACTCGAAGAGAGTAGAAGAGAAGAGAGAGAGAGAGAGAGAGAGAGAGAGAGAGAGGATGGGAAGAGAAGTAGGAAGAACAGAGGGGGAACAGGGGGGTGAACTCTTACTCGCAGCCCTAACCACCCTTACGAGACACAATCCGCCCTCTTATGCCTCGGTAACTCTGTCGAATTTGTAGTTAAGGTTGTAAACGTAAACCTGGGAATTCGCCCGGCCTAACCACCCCGCCCATCCTTCCAACCCCCAACCACCCTTCTATGATATTCTCTTTCTCTCTTTAGCTCTTTCGCTCCGTGTTATCCACGAAAACCCTTTTCCATCCTTCCATCCTCGTTCTTGCGTTTACCACCACCATCACCACCACCACCCCCACCACCTGCATACATATGTATGTATCTATATATATATATATATGCGCGTGTGTATGTATGTATAGCAGGTTGCGAGAAGCTTCCAACGCAAACGTTGGGTTATGTTTGCGAACCCTCTCTACTCATTCGTAACACGCCTTTCGTACACCCCCACTCCCTTTAGCTCGAAATTATACGTACCTCTTACATCTTACAAGCTACCCTCTCGCGTATAACGAGCCAGCAGGATGCGCGTTTCTATGCTGCGATACTACCTTATACGATGTTTTAACTTGTACGAATTTAAATACTACGTATAACTACGATGTCTTTTAATATGCTACGAGAAATAATTCTTATTGATTAACGATGACATTATATTTATATAAAAGAAGTTTGTCAATCTTTCTATTTTGGAGAAATCATTTTTAAATTGATAGTAGGAATGGAAATTAAAAATTTTCTATATAAATACAAACGCGTATACATTAATAAACGTAAATTATTATATATTTCTAATCCACAAAGTATCGGATTCACTGAGATGCTATTATCAAATTATTATTTTAAGACTTAACGAAGTGTAGATGTATAGTGTTTTGAATATTATAAATAAAAAGAAAAATGTATGTCTGCTTAAATATAAAAAAGACGCTGAACTTTAGAGATTAAGTTGCTGAAGAAGTCCCAAAAAAAGGGACGAAACGTCCAACTTATCAAAACGAAGTTCTATTACTTATGAATGTCCCAATTCCCTAAGATACCTTTTTATTAATAATTTTATTTTTGAACGAGAGAAACAACTAATTGAATTATTTTTATTTAATGATCTAACGCGTATCGTTAAATCGATAAAGAAATATATTTACGCGATGAATGATATTAGATATAAAAAAAAAAGAAGAAAAAAAAAGAAAAAATAAATTGACAAATTAACAAACGAATAAATCGAATTTAAAATCTGAACATAGTCACCCTTATTGAATTGGTTTTCACGAACGAACGCGTATCCTTGGTGAAGAAGTTTCTTTGGTAAGAAAAGCCACGCGAAAACGCTCTTACCAACGGACATACCTACCAACTATATACACGAATGTAAGAAAGTAACGTATATTTTAGTAACGTAAAGGAGAGAAAGAGAGTACATACATACATATATATATATATATATATATAACTCGAATGTTCGCTTGAAACGTGCTCGGGAAATGGTCGCGGATATTGGCCATAGAGATATATATTTCTAAGGGAGCAGAAGGGAACGCGTTGGAACATAAAAAGATCGCTCGCCTTATAGCAAACGGTAGCCACCTTTTATCCCCACTACCATCACTACCACCACCACCACCACCACTCAGAACTACCCTCCGATTTATGGAGCATTCTGTACATTCGATATTTTCTATTGTCGATCGCCCCTATTTGTCTTATTTATGTTTCTTTTAGGGACCATGCTAGCTACCCCCATCCCCCACCCTTTTTTCTTCTTCTTCTTCTTTGGTTTCTTCTCCCCCTTTCCCCTTCCTCCTGTACTACCCTTCAAAACGTTTCTGCTTTGGCCGTCGTCCACCGGCAGCACCCACCCCCACCTACTCTTCCAAAGTACCTCGTTCACTCACTCACTCACTCTCTCTCTCTCTCTCTCTTTCTCTCTCTCTTTCTCTCTCTCTTGTGCGAAATTCACCCCCCATGGACCAGAAACGGCCGGCCAGTGGATATTTCGGAGGATTTGCCAGTGATGCAAACACGGCTCTATATTAAAACGATATATTTTCGGATGATATTACGTATTGTGCAGTAATATATGCGAGAGTCACTCTATAGTTACCTAACTTATTGTTTGATATCGCTACGTAGATATGTAAACTAAGTACTATTATTTTGAGTTATGACAGTAATGGTAAATATTAGGAATTTCTGTTTTTAATAGTAAAGACAAAATATTAGTCAAATTTTGTCATTTAAAATATTCGCATAATCAGATCGTAAAAATAATATATACACGGGTTATCATCATGAGTTTTAACAATAATTGTAACAAATAATAACTTCCATTAATTTTCGAGAAAAATATATATATATATAAGGCGAACCCCTTTTTCATAAAAATTTGCATATTTAAATATTCGCATATCTAATATCAAACGATCTTACCACAACAAGGGTCGCAAATAATCATTTCTATTCGTTTAAGAAGAACAAAAAAAGTAAGGGTAAACGTTATTTCTCGAGGAATTCGCATACTAAGCAATCGAATATTTCTAATATAAGCAGGAGAAAAAAAGTGTCACGTCATCGTAATCGTTTAATCTAATATTTGACAGCAAAGCGATGACTTAGCTTACACATACTTCACAAGTGTTTAATCTAAAAGCTATTTTCTGCATAAATGAGCGATAATTCTTCGTTGATATCACCTTCATCTCATATGTGAGATCACTTGTATCAAAAATTTGAACTTGTTCATCTCTCTCTCTTTCACTCGCACACATAAACACATAAACGCATAAGAGAATAAGGAAATTTGGAGAACAGAATAAAACAATTAAGATTTTCAGCACAATTAACTCGTTTAAAAGGCAAGTCGTCGGACGTGTCAGCTTTTCCTATACAAGGACTGTTAGTGTACACGATTTGTCTTAGTATAGTTTAGGTTCCGCGTTAATACGAGAATAAACAGCACTAGCTAAGATCCCTCTTAGCTTAACGCGTCGTCTCTTACTTCTCTCTCTCTCTCTCTCTTTCTCTCTTTCTCTCTTTGTCTCCTTCTTGCACTCGTCGAATAAGCTTGGGTTAAGTCGAGAGGAACCTTCGAGATTCGAGGTTCCAGGCCTCGTCCAGAGGCCTCAAGCTACCATGAGCAAGGGTTTTCTAATTAAGATCGTTAAACTCCCATGAAATTCAAATTACGTTTACTGCTGTCCTTCTTAGGTCCCTTCTTCGACCACTATTGAATCATGGTCCCAACTTAAGGTATTGTATTTACTGGACTTTCACTTCCTTACAATTCTCATTAAGAAATTTATTGGTATCTATTATACTATTTACCAAAAACAAAAAAAACTATTAGGAAATTCAATTAGTTATTTCTCTTGTCTCTTTCTCTCGAAAAATAAAATTATTAATAAATAAGTATCGTAGGGAATTTGGACATTAAAAATAACTAGAACTTATATATAGTTTTGATTAATTGGATGTTTCGTCCCTTTATTGGGACTTCTTCAGCAACTTAATCTCTAAAGTTCAGCGTCTTTTTTTTATTTGAGCACACATACATTCTTGTAATATTCGAAAAACTAAACATCTAAACTTCGTTATCTCTTATTCCGTTATATTTGAACATTCAAACAAAACGTCCAATTAATCAAAACTAAGTTCTAGTTCTTTTTAATGTCCAAATTCCCTATGATACTTATTTATTAATACTATTAGGAAAGTTCTCTGTCCGTTTTTAAAATAAAATAAAATAATAAATTGAATAAATTGTATTGAATAATATAATTTTGACATTATTATTTATGACTTCTTGTAAGCTTGATGGCAATTTGTATATCTCATTTTTAAATAATGCCTTATCCCTAAAGGCGAAGAATTCAATCAGTGTTTCTCTGAACGGATAGTTTATTCTGATAGACCTAATATTAATTTTAATGACATCTTATTTTAAGCAGAAAAACAAACAGCTTTTATACGACGAATTTTATTTATCCAAAGTATTGAATTTGCTGTAGTAATAAATTTTCATTAAAAAATTAAATAACATCTGTATTATATATATAAAAATAGTAAAATTTCAATGGCATCTAATCCCAAGACAGAAATAAAAAACCAAACAACTTTTATAAAAAAATGTTATATCCAAAGTATTTATTAGACTATCTTAGAATTCTTATTAAAAAATAATCAGATCTCTGTAAAAAGTCGAAGAATAATTTTTATCAAGGTACTTAATTGTAAGATAAAAAAGATAGAAAGTAATATCTTTTATCTAAAACATTTATTTATATCCATCTAAATAAAAAAGAAAATATATTTCTAAAAATGATGACAAGAAAAATCGAAGATTTTAAAATACTCACAATTAGTATTATGGTATTAATTGATAAAATATGATTAATTATGCATGTAATATCGAACGTAGAAATTGAAATTTCAATAAATCCATGATTCCTTGCCACCACTCCGACTAATCTGAGGATATTAGCATAGATTCTCGGACGGTAGATAGCTGTGAATCTTGAGAAGATTGGAGGGTGAGAGGTAAACGGGAAGAAGGGTGGGTTAAGGTTCGGGGTGGTAGGGACGTCTGATAACCGCCACCCCTTGTAAGTTGGCGTATCTGCCTGTGAGAAAGGGTTACGAGGAAAGGATGGTTTAGGGCAGTACGCGTCCCTTCTATTAAATTAACGTAAGGCAAAGGGGTGGAAACCACCTACACCCCAACACACTGGGTCACCCACCACGACCTCTCTCTCTCTTTCTCTCTCTTAAATTTTAGATATTCCTATTACGTGAGTTAACCTCATCTTGTACACGTTTATTTATTTATTTATTTTTGTATTATTAATACAGAATGTTGCAAAATATTAAGTTATCCCAATAAATTTCTTACTTGTTATATTTTATTAATTTATATTATTTGATTGAGAGAGTTATTTACGGTAGAAAAATAATACAACATAATGTATGATCATGTATAAATTCAGTAAAATAACATGAAATATAAAATATTTTAAGATAAT
>NW_014569672.1:42315-44148 GCF_001313835.1 Polistes canadensis | reverse complement strand
TGATTATTTTATAAAGAAGTTATTTTGTTTTTTTTTTTCGAAACGTTTAAGATAATAATGATATAAACATTATTTAAGTCTAGTTATTTTAAAATGAACGATAAGAATTCTAAAGAAGAAATTGGTATAATAAGCAAAATCTATAAGAGACCATTGAGGAAGAAAGAAGATCCTTCTGATAGATGCTAAAAATATGTCATAAATACGTTTTATTAGAAAAAGAAAAAAGAGAGAGAGAGAGGGGGAGAGAGAGAGAAAGGAATACAGACTGAGAATGAAGTTCCTATTTCTTAGTTGAACGATCGATGAAAACCATTGGAAAGAATTTATTTCATTATTTGCCATTCGTGGTTCTCGTTGTTAGAATAGATTGAATGCCATATCGGAGCTTGACTTAATTCAACATCGAATAATGATTATTATCCATATAAAATGAAGTATCGGTGGGGAGAAGGGATATATAATTCAATAGATATATACGAATTTAAATCTCACGAACGATCGTATTTAGATAAGTTCGAACGAACAATTTCATTGGGCATTTATATCGAATCGACTAAAAGTACAATTTTCAAAAAAAAAAGATAAAAATAACGAAAGGGAAGACAAAAAGTTACATTAACAAAAAATTTTTTTCCTGGATATTATTATCGATTTGAAGTATCTAATATTGTCATTCTTATTTTAAACCCTTAAATAAAAAATAATGAAAAGAATATATCAATCAATTACACGATTATCATTTTTTAAGAACTGTTTTTTTTATCCTTCTACTATATCTTGCCAAATTTAAATATTTTCAAGGAGAGACCCTTTTCTCAATTTGTAAAATTTTCAATAATCCTATATAATGTTTCTCAACAATTTCATTAAATTTTTTGTGTGTAAAACTTTAAATAACCTCTTGAACAATTTCAATGTGATTTTGACGAAAGATTCGAGTTGTCTGTTAGAATTTGCCAAATAAGAAGGAACCATTTTGGTATCCAAAATAATAATTGGATAAAGATTATGATATTTATCGTGCTATAGATGTTGGTTGGTATAAGGTCATGAGAATGTTTTTGAGATAAGCAGGTTCGAGATAGATCGGACCCGTACGAGTTCGAACGAAGAAAGGGTGTGTCGGACGGCCGTGTCCTGTCATGTTCGATAGCGATATACCTTGGGCTTTGGTTCCCTTAGAATTTCCAGGAACTCGCTCTCTAATTGCATAATAGGATGCCCGCATGTAGGGGAAAGGTGGCCGGATAGTATAGATAGTCTCTGGATCTAGTATGAGGGCAGCCTTCGAAATTTCAATTAGAACTCCTAATGCATACTTATGTATTTTACTCTTCTACGATTTATTTCTAAAAAAAAAAAATTATTTCTCAAAATATTTCTATTGGTTTATGACGTTTGAAAGAAAATTTTTCCCATTCCCGTGCGATATGCATAAATAAAATAGAATTTGGTATAAATATTATTTGAATTAATTGAACAATTATTTAATAGAATATTTATAGATTATTGTAGAACCATTATATTTTTTTTTTAATAATAAATTAATAATTTTCTATGATATATATAAAAAATACTACGTATTTCAAATTGCATTCTATGTCAAGGGGTTGATATAATATCCGTATATTATATCGAGAATAAAAAAAATGTTCTTCTTGCATGAAATTAATTTCCCTTAGAAAGATAATGAATTTCCACTCGATGAATAATTCAAAATTGAACAATCAAATAATTTTATAAACTCTCATATTTAATTGAAACTAAATAATTCTGTGTTCCAATTAATAAATCCTTTAACTAAAAACAATATTTCTTTCAAATAATATT
>NW_014569672.1:37539-40630 GCF_001313835.1 Polistes canadensis | reverse complement strand
TAACTAATTACTATTATTACTATTGTCAGAAACTATAATTTTATAATAAATATAATTAACCTATAACTTAATATATTATTCAACATAAAGTATTCATAGACTTCTAAGAAAAATAATCTATACGATTGGTAATACTTTAGAAGAAAAATATAAAGGGAAGAAAAAGCAACAAAAAATATCTGATAGACCTAAGAAACCGTGATTTGTAAAATAAATTAGTTTGGTATAGAAATCTTGTTGAATCCAAAAAATAAAATACGATATATTTGAAGAGATGAAAAATTTCAAAATTTTTTTTTCTTCTTCTAAAAGTATAAAAGGTACGTATCTACGAAGTAACGGTAAGAAACGTGAAAAATCTTTCGTCGTTTGCTATAGCGCAAGAGAGAAAAAAAAAAAGAAAAAGAAAAAAAATGTATAGGTGGTTGGAAATAAATACAAATTGCTGGATTACCGTGACTCCTCATGCTGTGATATGGGATCTCATGTTCTTCTCCTGACAGCCTTCTCTATTCTCCAAATACCCCCATATAAATTATGGTGAAATTCTTCAAGGATCTATCCATAGTAAAAATAACAATTCGGATGTGAAAAATTATTTGAGAGAGGATATTCAAAATAATTTAAAATTATAATTATCAAAATTTATATTTGTTAAAAATTTGCAATAATAATAATAATTAATGGAGATGCTATTTATTTAGAGATATATAAAAAATATTAAATATATTATTTAATTAAATATAAAATTCCAAAAATTTGTTTTGTTTTCTTATCGATACAAGATACGATATTGTACTATTTATTTATACATTAAATAATAAATATTTACAGTAAAAAAAAAACAATTACTATTATTTATTAAAATATGTTATTAAAAAAAAATTGCAACATTATTTATTCTTCAAGAGAATACGTATAAAGTTTCATTCGGAATGACGTTAATGTTCGTTGATCTCGTATAAATCGATAATTATCGGACATAAATGAACATTCTCTCATTCTACTCTCATTCTCGTATTTATCCCCTACAGGAAATAAGTACCGGCAATAACGACACCCGATCAATTCTGATTGCTTCGTTCGCGGTCTTCTTTTTCGATGCTTGTTTTCATCGTAAATCGTTTTACAGCTGTGTAACCGAAGCACGGAATCGGTGGTGTTAAAATCCTTGGAAATATTGCCAGCCTCCATAAAAAGAATAACAAATAGAAAAAGAAAAGAAACATCATAGAGAAGAAGAGAGAAATAGAGAGAGAGAGAGAGAGAGAGAGAGAGAGAGAGGGAGAGAAAATAAGAAAGAGAAAAAGTCAAAGTGAACTCGAGCTAGCGTTCGTGAACTTTTATAATGACGAAATAAAAAAGATAACCGCGTGGTATGAGAAAGGGAAGAAAGAGAATTTGCATGTCCCGTTTGGCCACGTTTCTTACTCCTACGTAGATTCGATTTGTCGACTATATTGTCCACAAATTTCCCATAAATTCGACTTTCTCCAGTCGTTTAATAGCATCTTTTATCCATTTCAAGAGACTACTATGTGTCTGTGTTTCTTTCAAACTGAAACTCATTCGATGTTCGATAGTATAACTAATATCATTTTATTAACTCAAAAACTTACAAGATTTTATCTTCGAAGATCACATACAAATCTAACAAAAAATAATACCAAAAGGAATATCAATAAACCAAAAAAATAAAAGGCATCTGTTATAATATGTAACATCAAGAAAAAACAAAATATAAATTTTGAAATATCAAATATATTAATCTACACAATATATATATATAAGAAATACTATAAATAAATTGATAAATTTTACTTTATTACAAAAATAGGAGAAACAAACAAATAAATAAACGCGCAAAACATACAAATTAGCAATGAATTTAAAAATATTAAAAATACATATCGCACGTAGAAGTATATACACCTATACAAATATACACGATTATAAAAGCTTATAAAAAAAAAAAGAACAAAATTAGGACATAAATATTTAGATAAAATAAATAAATAAAAAAAAATTGGTTAAACACATAAAGACATCACTTGACATATAAATGTGTGTACACATATATATATATATATATATATATAATATATTATTAAACGAATACTGTTCCATAGGAGACTGATAGAAGTTCGAAATTGGCCGCTTTATTTGCACGGATCGATGAAATTATGAATTTTACAAAGATATCCATGGTAATGCTTATTTTAACCTGGTCGCGTATAGTAGACCGAGTATAGGGCTCATCGACCTCTCTTTCTCTCTCTCTCTCTCTCTCTCTCCTTCTTTCTCTATCACTCTTACTCTCTTTTACTCTGATCGTGTTAATTAAATAACTGGGGAAAGTTTACCAATAACGTGGGCGTTTGACACTGAAGAACGGAGAGAAAAACGTCACCACGAATAACGGGCTCGTTCCATGGTGTGCGGCCGCTGAACGATAGCCGCGGATTTTCGGTTTTCACTTTAATTAAATATTGTCCATAGCAGAGAGAGAGAGAGAGAGAGAGAGAGAGAGAGAGAGAGAGAGAGAGAGAGAATTCGCCCTATCGATATATTATATATATATATATATATATAGGTAGTTGCTAAGAGGAATTACGTCACGAATTAAGCCACAATAATCCGACACGGTATATTATTATTCTTCATTTTTTTGTTCTCTTCGTTTTTTTCGATATATTACCCTCCTCCATCCCTTTTAGGTTGTACACCCTTTATATTATATATAGATACTATGTACAAGTGAGAATAAAAAGCATTTTTATAATTTGCTGATGTTATTAAAAGAGAATTTCATTTTTGGCATTCTATTATACAAATTATATATTTATGGTACGCATTGATATTCAATTTATTAAATTTATGGAAAAATAATATTACGATTGTTTTTGTAGATTTCTTTGAATAAACATAAAAATATATGGTTCAAAGGAGGACAAAAAAATATGTAAGAGAAATTAATAATATTGCGTACATAATTAAAGACAATATAAGTTTACGTTATATTCTTTTGTGGCATATTATATATTTAATTTAATATATTATTGTATATTAATTATATATATAATTATAAAAT
>NW_014569672.1:32274-37479 GCF_001313835.1 Polistes canadensis | reverse complement strand
ATAAATATATATAAAAATATTTTCTTTTATTTTAAATAACATTCTCCTTGTTTCAATCTATTTTATTTTTGTTTAATTAAATCAAACAAGATTTATATTTATATTTTTTTTTTGTTACAAATAATTGTTAATAATAAATTGTTTCGATAAAAATATAATGAAACGTATCATCTCTCTCTCTCTCTTTCTCTTTTTTTTTTTTTACCATGGTAAAAAGATCGGACACAACGAAATTAAAGTAGGCTAAAAAAAGTAAGTAAAAGCGGTTTAAGGATCGGTTAAGGAAAAGGGTCCAGGGAGAAGGGGGAAAGAAACGGTGTAATAGGTATAGCTACGAACCTCTAAAAATGTACATCTTAATAAATTAATTAATATAATCTCTTTTTTGCCCGACTCCTGCCAGCCGAAAAACTTCATTTTAGTATTGGCAAACGAATATTATTAAGGTTAATTATAATTGGGAGAAAAACCTCGTGCAAATATCTTTCTACAGAGAGAGTAGGAAAAAATTGGGACGGATGAAAGAAAAAGAAAAAGAAAAAGAAGAAAAAGAAGAAGAACCGATGAAAAAGAAAATATAGAAATAAAGTCTTCATTTTCATTGTTAAGAAATACAGAAAGAAGGAAAAGGTCTCTTCTTCGAAATTTCAACAAAGTATAAGTGTAAAATGAAAATTGGAAAGAGAGAAAGAGAGAGAGAGAGAGAATATTAATTCAGTATCCGATATTTCACAACGTTTTGTTACAGCAACAGACGATATGAAAGTGGGAACAAACGAAATTTAACCAAGTAACAAAAACATAGAAATGCCAGAAGGAATACGTATCGTTGTGTGCGTTATCACACCTATTACCAAAAGTATCTAATAATAATTAAATTAATAAATGAATCCCGTGTCGATCAAGACTATCGTTAATTTATGTATTTAATTCTCATCGAAAAAATAAATGTCATAATATAAAAGAGAGAAAGATAAAGAGATGGAAGAAACAAACCCGTGCGGTGAGATTTACTCGAAAACTTAAACGAAATTTTCGAGAAGCTCGCTCTGGCCAAGAAAGCCCCAAGAATGGGCCGATATTAAATGTGGATGAATATTTATGAACAATGATTGTATTTATACAATGCGTTGGTCTGCGCAGTCGCATTAAACTTACCTAAGACGGCATTGATTAAATTCATGCTAATAAGAAAGTAACTTAAGTGTTCTTGACTATATGTTTTTTTTTCCACCTTATTATATTTTATTTTTATTATTAATATGTTGTGTGAAGAGCTAACAAATAAATAAAATAAGAATTGTGGTAAAAAAATTAAAAAAAATAAAATAATTGAGTGAATGGAAACGCAACTATGATGATCTTATTCGTGGTTTAATAAAATACCTTGTATTGGATAAAAAGAAAACAATTCTTTTCTTTCTCATTATCAATATAACAAAACATGCATTAATTAAAAAATTATGATAGGAATATAATCGAATAAACGAAAAACACTTAGAATGACATTAATTATAATTCAGAATCGAGAAAAAGATATTTCAATCGAGTTAACGGGGACAACTAAAAATGTATATGCTAATAAAATCTTAAAATTGAACGAAAATTATTTACTTTTCTCGTTTTGGTTAGAATATAAGCAAAAAAGAAAAAGAAAAATATTCTTGATATGGAATAATTGAATAGCTAGTAATAAAAATGATCATTTTAAAAGTTTATGGGGAAAATACAGTGAATCATATAATAGAATATATGCAATATCTGTACCTATTTCAGAGATAGAAAAGGGTGTGGCCGTCTTACTCGTAACAGGCTGCAGAAACGAAAGAACCACGAAACCCCAGACCTGAACACTGAGAAGACAGAGAAGTGCATTATTTAAACGACGTCGCGATGTCACCCTTGCCTGTAGCGGTTAATTATACTTCTCTCTCGCAACATAATTAAGGCTTGTCGGTCTCTACTTTTCCTTACGTATTTACTTAAAAATGCATCCAACTTCTTAGAAAAGATCTTCTTAACCTTTGGATAAAAGTATTAACGAATTGTCGATAAACAAAGTTCCAATTAAACTCCTAATTTTCATTTTATCGAAGAAAAAGAGTAATATTCGATTAGATATTTACAAAAAAACAAAATGATCTTTTATTAACCATTGACAAAATTGAAATTACTTTTCGTTGATATATATTTTCTTTAAAAATAAAATATGCTTTTTATAAGAATATTAACTTTTTATAATATCCAAGTTTTGTTTGTGTGTGATTATAAAAGAATTTATATATAACTTAAAATCAACATTAATCCTTGAATACAAATTAATAACGAATGAACAATATTTAAAGATAAACAATTTACAACGATATTTGATAATTGATATAAAGAATCATATATTTGTTGCAAAATAAAAAGATTATGAAATATTTATTTATTATTATTTATTATACATTGAGAAAGAAAATTAGATTAAGAAATATATATTAATATAATTTCCAAGTTACATGGAGCCCATAGAAGATTTAATTAAATTGTCATGAAAATAAAATACAATTGTTTAGATATATATCCTACAATAATAATTGAATCATAAAGGAATAATTGAAATAAAGAAAAAGAAATAATTCCAAGTATGCTACAACTCGAAGAGTAAAAGTGAAAATTCTTCGTGGCTTAAGAGTTGAGGTTAGGGTTAAGGAAAAAACGAAGGAACGAGCATAGGTAGATTGTCGTATTTTCGTATGCACAAAGGACTTGACAAGCAAGGGTTGGTTTTGCCTGTTACATACGTGGCGACAAACCTTACCCGATTGTTCAACCCTATCTTTCTCTCACTCTCACTCTCTCTCTCTTTCTCTTTCCCTCTCTTTTTCTCTTTCTCTTTCTCTAACCGTTAACCTTGCTGAGGAGTTTCTTCGATTGTTTTTTACACCGACGATAATTGCGGAACCAAGCGTTTGTATGCACGCGACACAACAGAAACGCTATCTTTCTTACTATGCCATATAAATTATTCTCAATTACCTGTTATGTTTCTAACAGAAATAATTACGTTAAAAAAAAAAAAAAATATTTATATTCATATATTTAAAAATCATTCTTGTACGATTTATATTGGAAATTGTATTTTTTCTAATTGTAAGAAGAAAAGAAAACAAATGGAACAATCTTGAATACAAAAAAAGAACATTTATCCGTATTGTAAAAAGTACTCCATCGATTATAAAAATAAAAAAAAAAAAAATAAAAAGAGAGAAAACGATAATGAGTTTTTGAGATAAATAAGGACACTCTCTTTCTGACGAATATTAAAAAGAAAGAAAGAAGATAAAAACAAAATGAATAAGAGAAGACATTTCTGGCAAGGGTTCGAAGTACTCGAACCAAATTGACACCTGCGACTCGATGCAATTGAAAAAGGATGAAGAAAAAAACAAAGAAGAAGAAAAAGCAAAAGAAAGCCGTTGAGGCAAATTGAGTGGTAGTGAAGAAGAAGAAGAAGAAGAAGAAGAAGAAGAAGAAGAATAAGAATAAGGTGGGAGAAGTACTCCTCTTAAAAATAGTCGTCGAGCTAAGGGTAACGGGGGTTGAAAAAAAAAAAAGGAAAAAAGGAAAGAAAGAAGAAGTGGGGAAAGGGGCCCCCATTAGAAGAGTAAACGTGTGTCTCGAAAAGCTTTCTAAAGTATATAAATCCTAAAAAAAAAAAAAAGAAAAAGAAAGAAGATAAAGAGAAGAAGGTAAAGGGGAATCGTTTGCATGTCTCGTTGCAATTTTCCAATATCGAAACTGCTAAAGGAAATCTTGATGTGCGAGTTGAAAACCAATTGCGATTATCTCCAAACGTGATACGAGGTTTTAGAATAGTAACGTCTCTACCTAATAATATATATCTGATCATCTTCTTATTAGTTTTTTTTTTTTTTCTTTCTTTCTTTCTTTTTTTTATAGTCTAAAAAAGAAGAGACGATGAAGGGGAAACAAATAAAAGAGAATAAGAAATGAACAGAATGAATGGTGAAGTGAAACGAACGAGAGATCGTCTTTCCTGGTTGTGTTATCAAAAAGTTCGACGAGGGTTAATAGTTCAATGGAAAATATAAAATAAAAGATAGGGTTGTTATTAATCGAGTCGATCGAAATAATCACTGATTGAAACAAAATAAAAAAACGTATAATTAAGAAATATTTGTATTTATTTTTGAATAAGTAAATATTTGTATTAAATTAATGAAAATGGTATAGTATATATATGTAAAGATTTTCTAAATAATAATTTACAAATATTTATGAAATATTAATTGATCATCAGTGTTTTTAACAGGAATAGATTGCATATTAATTAATCAATGTAGTAATATATCGATATCACATTATAAATACTGATCGAATAAATATCAGGTAGTATTTTTTAAACGAAAAAAGAACAAAAAGATATAAGAAAAATAAAAGAAAAAAAAAAGATCTTATCGATAGATATTTCTGAGATTCGTCATCATTATACTACTATCAGGCCTGTGTTCTTGTCGGTAAAGAAGAACAATTAAAATATGACAATCGTTAGATTTAATTATCGGGACAAAAAGGTTTTCCGGGATGAACAGGAGTGAGGTTGGGGGTTAGGGGGTTGGGGGTTGAAAGTAAAGGGTGGGAGTCAGCTGCGAGCCCTTGTCCTTCTCTTCGATAAGAATGCTGTGCGAAGCTGGAAACTTGAAAGACGTTTAAAGGCGCTAGCTAAAACTGATGGGGGATGATGATGAGGATGGTGGTGATGTTCGTGGTAGTGGTGGGAATGGGATGGGGGKGGGGGTGGGAGGTGGTGGTGGTCGTTCTTACGACTGATTTCTTTGGCGTCTCCCGACTTTTACCCCGTCCTTTTCCCGTCAGGATATTATTAAGTACAGGGCATAACAATCAAAAGGAGGAAGAATCTTCCGAATCATTTATAACAGGCGTTATGGTAATAACAATTATCACGAAACGGAATCGTCCTTTCCAAAGATGACTTTTTGCTCTCTTTCCCTTTTTCTGTTGTCCAACCAGTCTCGAGACGTTCTTTGGTATGAGAAAAAAAAAAGAAAGATAAAAAGAGAAGAGGGATGAAAGTAAGAAAGAGAGGGTGATTTTTCTCTTGTATATTCTTCACCCGATTATTTTAAATTTAATTTCATAGTTATTTAACAATTATATATATATATATTTATTATTAAT